>NW_023637590.1:985572-1109579 GCF_015220235.1 Choloepus didactylus
TAAGGTTCTTGAACTTTATAACTGCACTTAAGGTGGTAACATAAAGGAATATCCTTGGTCATGGGAAACATACATGGCAGTAAACTATTCAAGGAGAATGATGCATAAAACCTACTGTCAAATGCTTAGAAAATTGAGAGATAGTTGATTAGATAGGTAGATGGTTGATCAATAGATAGATAAGATAATAGATTTGATAGATGACAGATGATATAATAGATTAATAGGTGAAAGATTCAATAGATGATAAATTAGAGGTAGAAGATAGATATGATTGATGAGATGATAGGTGACAATTTAGATAGATAATAGACTAGATATATAATAGATGAGATAAATAGATAAATTATAGATAAATGATAGATTATAGGTAGAGGAGATAACAGATAGATGATAGATTTGATAGATTACAGATTTGATAGATGGATAGATAGAAAGATAGATGAGAGTATAACACATGATAAATTATAGATAGATGAAAAATAGATATGATATTATTGATGAAATGATAGATGACAAATTAGATAGATAATAGACAAGATAGATAATGGATGAGCTAGATAATAAATGAGAGATAGATAGATGATAGGTAGATAGATGAGATGAGAGATACATAGATGATAAATTAAAGATAGATGATAGATGAGATAATAGATAGAAGATAGACTTGTTAGATTATAGATTTGACAGATGGATAGAAAGATAGATGAGATGGTGGATACATAATAAATTAAAGTTAGATGATAGACAAATAGATATTATATGACTGATAGATAAATAGATAACAGATGAGATAGATAATAGATAATAGATGAGATAGATAATAAATTAGAGATAGATGAGATGAGAGATAGATGATGAATTAGAGATAGATGATAGATTTAATAGATGGAAAGATAGAAAGATAGATGATAGATATTAAATTAGAAATAGATGATAGATTGATAGATATATAGATTGGTTGATTGATATGATTGATAAAATGATAAATAGATGACAAATTATATCGATAGATAATAGATGAGATAGATAATAGATGGATAATAGACAGGATAGATAAATAGATAGATAATAAATTTGAGATAGATGAGATGAGAGATGAGAATTCCTGGATCCTGGGGAAAGAGCTGGAACAGGGTGGGGGAGATCTGGCTGCAGAGCCCCCTACCAGGGACTGACCCTCCCAGAGGAGGGGCCGCCGTGAGCCACACAGTGACCTTCAGCTCTCAGCACCTGGAGAGCTGGCCAGGTAAGTGGGGTCAGGAGCTGGGATGTGCAGTCAGGTGGGCCTGGGTTCGAGTCCCGGCTGTAGCCCTGGGCAGTTCTCTGAAGCTCATGGGGAAGGAGGGGAAATGCAGATGGGACCTGACTTTGGGGACCTTCAGGTCCCCAAGAGTACAGATGCCCAGGAGGGAACAGCCACCCATGGACATTCAGCTCATGGGAGTGATTTGCCCTCTCGGTCCCACCTTCCTGAGCCTCCCCTGCCCACAGCTCCTCAATGAAACCTCAGTAACAACTCCTGTACTGGGCCTAACACTGTTCCCCCAAAACTAACATCCATCTAGAACCTCAGGATGCAACGTTACTTGGAAATAAGGTCTCTGCAGATGCAATCAAGTTAAGATGACATCATACTGGATGAGGGTGGCCCTAAATCCAGTGTGGCTGGGGTCCTTAGAAGAAGAGGGAAATTTGGACACGGGGTCATAAACTCAGAGGGAAAATGGCCATTTGAAGACCAAGGAAGAGCTTGGAGTGATCTTGCCACAAGCCAAGGAATTCTGGGCTACCAGAAGCTGGAAGAGAGAAGAAAGATGATGTGGATTGAATCGTGTACCCCGGTTTGGACATGTTTTGGGTCTTGGTCCTCATTCTGGTGGATGGGAGCCAGTTGTGAATAAGTTCTCTTCAAAATGTTCTTCAGTTAAGGTGTGGCCCAACTAAATCAGGTTGGGTTTCAATCTGGATTCCTGGAGTGCTTTATAAGCAGCGTGAATGCCAGATGGAGAGAGAAGCCAGAAGCTGGAAGTCAATGAAACCTGGAAGAGAAAGGAAAAGGCACTGACATATGCATGGCCATGTGACAGAAAAGCCGAGGACCAAGGACCTCTGGCAGCCAGCCCCAGAACACCACAGTCTTCCAGGAGAAAGCACGGCCTTGCTGACACCTTGATTTTGGAACGTCTCTGGGTTCAAAACCATGAGGCAATAAATTGCTGTTGTTTAAGTCAACCCGTTGTATGGTATTTGTTTTAGCTGCCAGGAAACTAAAATAGAAGGTGTTGTGGGTTGGCTTGTATGCCCCTCCCCACCAAGAAATACGTTAAATCCTAACCCCTAATCCTACAAATGTGACCTTATTTGGAAACAGGGTCTTTGAAGATGTGATTTGTTAGGTGAGGCTAAATTGGATGAGAGTGGACTCTAATCTAATACAACTGGTGTCATTAGAAGAGAAGAAGCAACACAGATGGAGAGAAGAAGACCACGTACAGTTGGAGACAGAGATTGGAGGGAAGCATCTAGAAGCCAACGGACACCAACAATGGCGAGCAAACATCAGAAGCTAGATGAGGCAACGAAGGACCCACCCCCAGATTTAAGAAGAAGCACATCCCTGTCGACACCTTGGTTTCAAGACTTCTGGTATCCAGAGCTGTGAGACAATACGTCTGTTACCTTAAGCCGCCTAGTTTGTTGTGCTTTGTTATGGCAGCCCTGGGACACTTAGACAATTTTTGGTATTGGGTAGTGAGTTGCTGCTGTAACAAATACTTAAAAACTGTGGAAGTAATTAGGTAATGGATAGGAAGAATTTTGAAGTGTTTGATAGTGAAATACTAGATTGCTCTGAAGAGACTGTTGGTAGAAATTGGGATGTTAATGGTGATTCTGGTGAAGGCTTAGAAAGAATTGAGGAGAACTGTAGAGAAAGCTTGTGTCATCTTAGAGAACCCAGCACTTGTCATGAACACAATCTTTCTAGAAACATGAATGTTAGCCGAGGCCTTAGAAGGAAAGCCCTTAGAAGGAAACGATGAGTGCGTTATTGCACACTGGAGGAAAAGCCATCTTTGTTGTAAAGTGACAGAGAGCTTGGTGGAATTGTGTTCTGATGATGGGTAGAAGGCAGAACTTCTGAACCATGAACTTGGGTATTTCACTGAGATTTCCAAGCAAAATGTGGAAGATGTGGCCTGGATTCTCCTTGCTGCTTATAGTAAAATGCAAGAAGAAAAAGAGATAAATTGGAAAGCACAAAGGAACCAGCACTTGATGACTTGGAAAATTCTCAGCCTTTCCCAGAAAGGGCCAAAGGTATGGTTAGACAACCATTTGTTATCGAGCATAGGCATGTCTTTCATGGATCCAATTACCCATCTCAGCAGAAGCCAGAACGAAGATGCAGTTATCCAGAAAAAATCTGTGGAGGACCCTCTCGTCATGAGACCAACAAGCTTTCTTGAGAATTTTAAACCAGCAGAAACACTGCCAGCCTGAACTGAAAGGGACAGAGACGGGACAAAATGAAGAAAGTATGACTCAATGACAGAGTCAAGGACGTAGGGGCCTGTAGGTCGGAAGGGCTCCCACCTCCAAGTGGGCTTGGAGGACAGAGCATTGGGCACCGAAGGCAATTCTCAGGCTTGGAAGTCCACTGGAATTTACCTTTCTAGATTTCAGACTTGCTTGAGACCGTGATCCCTTTTTTCCTTCTAATTTCTTGCTTTTGGAATGGGAATGTCTGGCCTATCCCTGTCCCACCATTGTATTTTGGAAGCACATAACTTGCTTTCTGGTTTCCCAGGCCCACTAGATGGAGAGGAATTTTACCCCAGGATGAAACCCACCCCAAGTATCACCTATAACTGATAAAGATGAGATTCTAGATGTAGGGTTTTTACTGGAACGGTTAAGACTTTGGGGGATCTTGGGATGAACTGAATGCATTTTGCATGCGGGAAGGATGTGAATTTGGGGAAGCCAGAGAAAGGGTTGTTAAGAGTTTAATTGTGCCTCCCCAAAATATATGTTCAAGATCTCTCGTCAAGACCCATGGATGGGACCTTATCTGGAAACAGAGTCCTCGAAGATGTGATTAGTTAACGTGAGGCCAAACTGGAATTAGGGTGGGCTCTAGGCCAATATGACTGATGCCTAATTTAGAAAGGGAAATTAGGAAACACACACAGACAAAGAGAAGAGAGCACCATGAGAAAATGGGGACAAGAAAGAAGAGCATGCGAAGATTGAGGCAGATTGGAGTAATGTGTCTACAAGCTAAGGAGCAACGAGGAGAGCCAGCAAACACCAGAAGCTAGAGAAGCAAGGATGGATTCTCCCCTACAGGTTTCAGAGAGAGGATAGCCCTGATTTCAGCCTTCTAGCCTCCAGAACTGTGAAGCAATACAGTTTGTGGTCAATTGCAACCCTAAGAAATTATACATCTCATTTCCTTGCAGTTACTGTAATTAGAAGCCGCTCCAGCCAGCTTCCCACTGACCCCTTAGAGCTGTCAACTGAGAAATAACAAACTGCAAGGCCACGAAGGCATTTATTTGGGGTCTTAGTATTGCAATTTGGGGAGCAGAGATTCAGTTAGCAATTGAGCCCCGTTTTGGTGCTTCCAAGTAAGTTTTTAAAGAAAAAGAAGATGGTTACATAAGTGGTTTGTGTTTGGTGGATATTCAGAGCACTCCAAATGTCCTTCAGGTACGTTTACTGATTTATTCGTGGTTCATTCGTGGTGTCCTGAAATCCTTAGGGTTTTGAGGGACATTGTCGCCTGTGTCTCTGCAGACTTTGGCAGTTGGTGAAATCTGACTGAGCTCTGCGTAAGTGTGACCTCCAGAATGGCCTCTCAACTCCATTTTAAATCTCTTGGCCAAAGCAACTCTATTTTGTTGCATTTCCTTTGACAGAGCCAAGTTTGAAGTTGAAGGTGGGGCTGGAGCAACGAGCCCCTCCCCACCATGGTGAACCCACGTAGATCTCAAATCATTGGCCAAGCCATCTGCAGTGCTTTCCCGAGTGCCCACTGGGTGCCTGGCTCGGGACCCAGTCACGGCCTTTCCTGGTTGTAACCAAGAGTTAAGCATTAACAAATAATTATGATTGCTGAATCATTATATAGATGCTTTTCTTAGTTTCTCATATATTGTAAAATAACAAAAGGGAAATGCCTGAGATGGCTGAACCCAGCTGCCTTAATCTCTGATAATGATTGTATAACTCTCGGGCCTTTTTTTCATGATGGTAAAAACCTTGTGATTGGCCCCACTTGTACCCCCTTACCCTGTTTTTCAACTTTAGAGTCTTATGATCACAAAAGACAACCCCTAATGTATATTAATGAAGGAACCTGAGTCAGCCCGGAAATAACCCACCCCAAATCCTAAATTATCTTGCTAGCCATAACCAAATTGGCCCAACTGACATGTGCAGTAGCTTAAATCTTAACCTATAAGTGACCTATACCTCATTATAATACTAAAAATCACACCCAGCATCAAATTATGGCCTTTTTCTTAGATATGTTCTGTGACTAAGCATGTCATCAATCTGCACACGCTCAATAATTAGATCATCTCTAACCTCGTCGTCTTGAACCATTGTGCTCATTATCCTAAAATCTGCCCATCTGAGTCACTGCAGTAGGGGAGACAGATTTTTAGGCCCATAGGCCGTCTGCTCTGCAGCATCATGCCTAGCAATAAACTCTTTCTCTCTTTGAGTCCCCAGTGTCTCAGGAATTGGTCATTTGAGCACACCGGGAGCAGAACCCACTGCTTTTGATCCACATCGTGGTTTTGCTGAGCAGTAATGGACCCTATCCAGAGCCCCAGGCCAGCGGTCACGCTCTCCCATTGACCACCAGCTCCCATCTCTATCAGAGAACCCGGGCAGACACCTCCCAGGCCCAGCACCAGCTTTTGGGCCTCAGCAGCTCAGTGTGAGGGGCCAGCCTTCCAGATGGAGCACACCTATGGGAAAGAATGAACCCAGGATATAACAAAATTCCTGGATCCTCTGTGACCTGACAAACCCTTGAGGATTTCATTTCCCATACTAAAAATTGCATGTGTTTGCCCAAGCTAGGGGCTGCTTTGGAGCTCCCCAAATCTAGGGCACAGGACACTCAGGGTGGCAGGGGGAGGGGAGCCTGAAACTCTGCCTGGCTCTGGGGCCTGAGGACCACCCTTCCCCACCCCCAGCCTCCTTCTTGCTGAAGGGCAGGGACTGAGGGGTCTGGGGAAGTGTCTGTGGTTTCCTCCACAGCTGAAAAGCTAGAGCTCAAAATAGCTTCCTGCTATAGGAGTGGGGAGGGGAGGCGGAGGGCCTGCTGGGTGGGACCCTGGGGGAGGGGAAGGAAGGAGGCTGTTTGAGGACCTGAGAGAGGGGAGGGGAGGTGGCTCTTTGGGGCCCTGGGAGGGGGAGGGTTGGAGAGCTCCAAGCTGAGCTGAGCTGAGCTGGGTGACTCTCCCATCTGGCCTGCCCCCACCCCCAGGAAGCCCCGAAAGGCACCGAGAGAACATGGCTCGGTCAGGCCTGGGTGACAGTCACCCTTCTCCTCCCCCCAAGAGTATTTGCTGAGCCCAGAAGTGGTGGGAAGCGGAAGGAGTCTGCCCCATTGTCTGTATCCTCAGGGGGACACAGACACCAACCACACCCACACACCAGACACAAGGACCCTGATATTCCCCCAAATATAAGGCACCCCCTTCCCTATGTGAAGGTCCAAAACCAAATTGTCTAGGGATGTAAACTTCCAGGGATAGAGACAAAATAGTCAACCGTGCATTTGTCACATTCACTAACTCAGGGACACAGTGCAGTGAGCCAGCTGGACACAGTGCAGTGACAGCCAGCTGGACACAGTGCAGTGATAGCCAGTTGGACACAATGGGTGCAGTGACAGCCAGACAAAGATACTGACAGTCAGCCGAACACAGTTCAGTGACAGTCAACCAGACACAGTGCAGTGACAGTCAGCCAGACACAGTGAGTAGTGACAGTCAACTGGACACAGTGCAGTGACAGTCAACCAGACACAGTAAAGTGACAGTCAGCTGGACACAATGCAGTGACAGCCAGACAGAGTGAGTACAGTGACAGTCAACTGGACACAGTGCAGTGACAGTCAGCTGGAGACAGTTCAGTGACAGTCAACCAGACACAGTGCAGTGATAGCCAGACACTGTGAGTAGTGACAGTCAACTGGACACAGTGCAGTGACAGTCAACCGGACACAGTAAAGTGACAGTCAGCCAGACACAATGCAGTGATAGTCAGCCAGACACAGTGCAGTGACAGTCAGCTGGAGACAGTGCAGTGATAGTCAGCTGGACACAGACAGTGACAGTCAGCTGGACACAGTGTAGTGACAGCCAACCAGACACAGTGAATAGAGTGACAGCCAACCAGACATAATGCAGTGACAGTCAACCAGACACAATACAGTGACAGTCAGTTGGACACAGACAGTGACAGTCAGCTGGACACAGTGCAGTGACAGCCAGACATGATGCAGTGACAGTCAGCTGGAAAGAGACTATGACAGGGAGATGGACATGATGCAGTAACAGTCAACTAGACATAGTGCAGTAACAGGCAGCTGGACACAGACAGTGACAGTCAGCAGGACACAGTGAGTACAGTGATAGTCAACTGGACACAGTGCAATGATAGTCAATTGGACACAGACAGTGTCAGTCAGCTGGATTCAGACAGTGAGTCACCTGGACACAGTGCAGTGACAGCCAAACATGATGCAGTGACAGTCAGCTGGAAACAGACAGTGACAGGGAGATGGACATTATGAAGTGACAGTGAACTAGACATAGTGCAGTGACAGTCAGCCAGACACAGACAGTGACAATCAGCCAGACACAGTGAGTAGAGTGATAGTCAGCTGGACACAGACAGTGACAGTCAGCTGGACACAGAGAGTGAGTCAGCTGGACATAGACAGTGACAGCCAGACATGATGCAGTGACAGCTGGAAACAGACAGTGACAGGGAGATGGACACAATGCAATGACAGTCAACTAGACATAGTGCAGTGATAAGCAGCTGGACAGACAGTGACAGCCAGACACAGCGCAGTGACAGTTAACCAGACATAGTGCAGTGACAGGCAGCCGGACACAGACAGTGACAGTCAGCCAGACACAGTGAGTAGTGATAGTCAACTGGACACAGTGCAATGACAGTCAGCTGGACACAGACAGTGACAGTCACCTGGACACAGTGCAGTGACAGCCAGACACGATGCAGTGACAGTCAGCTGGAAACAGACAGTGACAGGGAGATGGACACAATACAGTGGCAGTCAGCTAGACATAGTGCAGTGACAGGCAGCTGGACACAGTGACAGTCAGTGGAACACAGTGACAGTCAACCAGACACAGTGCGGTAACAGTGCAGTGACAGTCTTCTGGGCACAGTGCAGTGACAGTCAGCCAGACAGTGACAGCCAGAGATGATGTAGTGATAGTCAGCTGGACACAGTGACTCAGCTGGACACAGACAGTGACAGTCAGCTGCTGATGAGGTGGCATGTGTCTTAGGGATGGGCACTCAATTCCATCACCCTCCTGGACATCCTCTAGCCCAGGTTGTGTTCCCCTTGGAACTCCCACGGACTGCTCCCAGCTGCTGCCTGGCCTGGGATCCACAGTCCTAAGTCCCTGACCTTTTCTCCAACCCCCACGGGTGCCATCCCTGACATCAGGACAGGGTCCCATTGCCCTGAAGGAGGCTCAGGTTCTGATCTGACATCTGTCCGCTGTCCTGCTGGTCTGAACGAGGCATCACTAGCTCTACCCGTCCCTCACACACACACACACACACACCATTGTTCACTCCTGGGGCTGTGCAGTTTCCACACTTGCACTGGCAGATCTTTCCCCAAACCACTGCGTTGTACAAAGTCCCCAGGAGACTCCTGTGCCAGGAGGGGTTTGTAAGGGCTCAAACCTGAGGACTCCTTGTTTTCTGGGGTGACATGGGGATAACCTCTGCTCCTGTCTGGTCACCTTGAGGAGCCACAAGTGATAGTGTGTGCCTCCAGGGCCACAGGCAGTGATGGGAGAGAAGCACAGAAGGGCAAGCATCAGCCATGATATCGGTTCTTCTGAAAAGCCAAGTGGGCCCTTGTGAGCACATCAGAACCTAAGCTTGCTTGGCCAGTAAGTCCACGAGTGACCGCCTCCTCTAGATCCCCCCAAGCCCGGGGTGGACTCTAAAGGAGGTAGCCATGCATCCTGGACTTCCTGGGACATTCCCAGTCTTTGCCTCCCCTCCTGGTGTAATTATCAGCAGCTCCCCTTCCACTCCCAGAAATGCCCCAGATGGGACAATAAATGATGACCCACCTAAGCCTGGAGTAACTGTTTGCTGGATGACCCCACAGGGCTCTTTATGATGAGGTCCACAGGCCCAACCTTGACAGAGACATGGCGATGGGGGACGGGGTTCACCCTCGGCGTCACCATGGGGATGCCCATCCCCAAGCCCTTGGGAACATGCTCCACTCCAGCCAAGCCCATGAGAGGCCGACTGTGACCGAGGGCATCACCCATGCAGCAGTGATGCAATGACCAGCTGGAACAGGTCCTCTGGGCAGCCCTGTCCCTAGGAAATCTGTAGGAACCAGGGAGAATGTCTGGGTGCAGCCAGAACAGGAGCCATGACACTTGGGAGACAGGGCAGTTGACGGTCAGATTGACCCACCAGGGCGCCCATCCCCAGGAGGGCAGCTGTGCATCTATCTCCACACAGCCACCCCTTAGTGGGGGTCCCCTCTGCTTCTAGCCTCATCAATCCCCCTGCCCAGGACCCGGTCTGGGGAGCCCATTTCTGGGGTCTGGCTGGGAGCGGGCAACCCCTACCTGCCAAGTGCCTGGCCTGTGTGGGGAGATGCCAGGATCTCTTGACCATGAAGACACTGGGGGAGAGAAGGGTAGAGTCCAGCAGTTACAACCATGGTTCCACTCAAGGGCTGGTGGCCGTTGGCCTGCCCAGACCCTGGCCACATCCTCCAGCTGACCAGTCTGGGGTCAGTGGGCCCAGAGAAAAGAAATGCTGCTGCCAAGGGTCCAGGAGTCCTGGGGCAGAGTCAGGCTGGGAGAAGGGAGACCCCAGACAGGTCTTCTCAGGTCATCCTGGTCAGGCCAGAACTTCTACTCAGTTCCAGTGTGGACACTGTCCAGAGCAAAGTCACACATTCAGCAATTCCTCGCTCTGCTGGGTTCATGGCAGTGGACAGTGCAGACACAGCCCTGCTTGTAGGGTTCACATTGGGGAGACGGAAATAAACCCATAGATGAGTAACTGCTGTGGTGTATGTGATGGGGTGAGTGCTGGGGTGAAAATGAAGTGGGGATAGGGGGCGGGGAGTGCCGGGGCTGGGGTCTCACAGGGAGCCGTAGTCTCAGGATGAGAGTTGGTGGCTCGGGCTCAGCCTCAGTTTCCCTTTCTGAACAACCACGTGGATGATAATGGAACCTCATTCCCTGGAGGGAAGGGAGGGCTAGGTGGAAAATGGACGTTTTGCACAGCGAAGTTCTCTGCCTGCTTGTCTTCGTGGTTGCTTGTTGTCACCGCTGTCATCGGGGTGTTTCAGGCCCGGCCTCAGGCCAGCACCCCTGCCCCGCTGGGTGCAGCTGGTCTGGTGAAACCAAAAGTCCCTGATACCCAAAATAGCTGGGGAAACCCCTCAGGGCCCCAGCTCTGGCAGCAGGTGCCTTCCCCTCCTCGGTCTGGGGGTGGGATAGGGTAGGAGCTCAGGCTCTGGAAGTTTCCATCAGCCCAGCAGGAGCTCAGCACCATGTCTGCCCAAGCCCCCTTGCCCAGGCCTGAGCCAGATGGGCAGGGTCTCAAAATCCCAGTCAATAGACAATCAGAAGTGTATCTTCTGTTCTGGAATCTTCCATGTAGAGGGGTCCTGCCTCATCCTCAGAGCTCCCCAGGAGCCATTTTAAATGCCAGGCACAGGGCTGTAGCTGACCATGGGACCCAGCCATGCACTCAGAGCTCAGAGGAGCCCTGGATGGACAGGACTGGCCAGGGCTGGACATGGGACCCTGTGGGTGACACACCACCTCCTGCCCCCAGACCCAGGACTCCTCAGGGTGGGGGGGATGCACCAACTATGTGAAAGGGGAGAAGATATGGGCACTCAGAATCTGAGGCCTGGAGTAATGAGGAACCCAGAAGCATGGCTGCTCCCAAGAGGTCTCACGAGGACCCTCCCCAGTGGATAGGACCTCAGACCAGTCACTCAGTCATCCATCTATCCATCCACCCATCCATCCATCCATCCATCCATCCATCCATCCATCCATCCCCCTATCCATCTATCTACCCATCCATCCACCCATCCATCCATCCATCCATCCATCCATCCACCCATCCACCTATCCATCCATCCATCCCTCCATCCACCCTTCCATCTCTCCATCCATGGACACTTCCTGAAGTCTCCTGGGGCCAGCTTGTGTGGGGTCCTGGGATCCCCACATCCCAGGCAAGGCAGGCCCGGCTCAGCCAAAGTGAGACCTGACATGTGCTCCCTCACTCACTTTGGGGAGGCAGGGGCCTCAGCACTGGGGTGCCCAGGAAGGCCTGTCCCTGCCCAGACTGGAGCTTGGCACAAAGGAGACCCCCCCAACTCTCACCCCAAGGATGACACAGGACAGGGGGATGCTAAGAACCCCAAGCCATCAGCAAAGGTGAAAGGGGGCTTGAGGGCAGAGCAACCTCAAAACAGAGCATGAGCCAAGAGGACATTATGGGGACATGTAAAAAAAATAGGAATCTAGACCATAAGCTTCACATCAAGGTTAAAGTTATTGAACTTCTGGTAACTGCATTTAAGGTGGTAACATAAGGGAAAATCCTTGTTCTTAGAAACACACAAGGAAGGATTAAGTGTTCAAGGAACATGATGTAGACAACCTACTCTCAAATATTGAGAAAATAGACAGATGATGGGTGGATAGCAGGATAGATACATGGAACGATAACAAATGTGACAAAATGTTAAAAGTCAGTGGGTCTCAAGTCTCACTGTCACCTGACATTTTGTCCCACATCTGGGGCTTTGCTCATGCCGTTCCCTCTGCATGGAATACACTTCCTGTCTTTCCTCCCCAACTTCACCCGGCTAACTCCTCCATCTCTCCCCGCTCTCGGCCTTCCCCGTCCTCCCACCAGGTGAGTTCCCTCAGTTACACAATCCTCCAGGACTCCTTGCTCTTCTACAAAGCATTGCTCACAAAGTTAACTCTTTGGGGAATTGTTTGCCTCAGGTGTGCCTCCCCACTATTTGGTTCCCATGGCCTATAGGACCCTTGCTGATTTCTAGACGGTGTCTTAAGGAATAGTGCTGAGTGCTTCCTTAGAAGTATAAAGGATGAAGGAGAAGAAGTCAAGATGACTCCAAGATTTTGGGATGGGATGAGATGAGATTGCTCTTGATAAATGAGAGCTGCATTTCCAGAAGGGGAGTGCATGAGTTTTTGTTGGAAACATCTTAAGGGCACCCAGGGCAAAATATTCAGGGGATAGTTGGGACAAGTAAAAGGTGGGGCCTACAGGTATAGATTTGGAAAAAAAAAAAAAGTTGGTGGATCTGGGTGTCTGGGTGGTGGGGTGGCGGATTGTATGGGAGTTCTCTGAATGGATTTTGTATTATTTTTGCAAGTGTCCTGTAAGTTTGAAATTATCCCCCCTCCTCAAAACACACACACAACACACACCAGGGCCTGGGAGTTGGTCCTCAAGGGCTGGAGGGCGTGAGGGCAGCACCCCTTCTCCCTGCAAGACCTCAGCGGCGGGGTGCACGCACAGACCCCCACGGAAGCACCCGGACCCCTCCTCCTGCAAGACCCCAGACTCCTGTCTCCTTTGCCGCCTGGTGCACTGCCCAGGAAGGTCTCCTTCCCCAGGCCCTCTGATCCTCCTCTGGGTTAGGGCCCTGACAGCCCGTCCTTGGGAGGGAGAGAATCGGGCACAGCCAGTGACCCAGGGCAGGGCAGTGGGAAGGCGCTAAGGATGCTGGGAAGGACGTCCCCAGGAAGGATGTCCAGGAGGTGCAGAGTGAACGTGGGCAGTGCTGTGGGCAGAGGCCGGGGCAGGGCCTGGGGCTGGGGTGTGCTGAGCCTGAGCCGGGGAGCCCCCCAGAGAGATGGGGTGGGTCTCAGAGGAGGCAAGACCAGGGAAGAGCCTTCCAGACAGACCTGGGATCCCAAAAGGCAGCTGCGCCTGGGTTGAGGCCCTCCTGAGCTGCCTTATCGCCCCCAAACCGTGGGTGAAACAACGACACATGCCAGCCGGCTGAGCCCCTCGCGGTGCTGTGAGGTCCACGGCCAGGCTCGACGACCCATTTCACAGACAGGAAAACTGAGGCTCAGAGCTGTTCACAACCCTATAGTGAGGCAGAGCCTGTTGCTGAGTGTCCTGACTTCCATTCCTGGCCCCCTGCATGAAGACTGGGGAAACTGAGGCCCCATGGAGCCCTGCCCTCTACACTCATGGGGGGTTACCCTGCATTTCACCCTTCCACAGCCCAGACCCTGTTTCAGAGGTGGAGAGAGGAGGCCCCAGAGCAGAGGCTGGGCAGAGCCAGGTCCCCCACTCACCCACCCACCCAGAGCAGGACTAGGAAGGGACTACTGGCCGAGGGCTTGGGGGGGACCCCAGAACATCCTTCCCTCTGGAGGAGACTGGGGGGCTGGAGGACCGAGCCTGGCTGGGAGAACGAACCCTGAGACAGGGCTGGGGCCCACACCCCAGGGTCAGACTCAGCCCTTACCAGCCCTTGACCTTGGGCCTTGACTTCAAGCCTCAGTTTCCCCATCTGTTCAAGGGGGTGATGAGCAGTTTTTCCACTCACAGGGTGGGTTTGAGGGTTAAATTAGAAGAAACCTGCCACAGGCCAGGCCGTGGAGACCCTCACCAATCCCCCAGCCATTGCTGTCATCTCCTGGGCCTGCCTCTGACACGCTGTGTGACCCTGGGCAGTTTCCTTCCCCTCTCTGGGCCCCGGCTTCCTGTCTGCTCAAGGAGGGGCTGGGTGGGGGTCCTGGAGGCCGGGCTGCCAGCCAGGGAAACTGTAGGATTGCTGGAAATAGGGGTTGGGGGAGGCCTGGAGGCCGGAGCTGGGAGCGGGGAGGGGGACAGTGGGGAGAGGGGATGGGGCTAGAGAGAGACCCTCCCCCTTCCTTGGCGGCTGTGCCTGCAGCTGGTCACCCCTGGGAATCCCCAGGCTAAAGTTAACCCCACATTGGCTGAAACCAGAACTCGGGGTGTCAAAAGCAGAGAGAGAAGGGGAAGAGAAACTGAGCCCAGTGGGGCGTGCGGTGGAGACAAACAGGGCCAGGTGTAGGATGGGATGGGGTCTGCAGCGGATGTTTGTGCAGCTCACGGGTGGGGGTAGCAACGCTTTCCTCCCTCAACCTCCTTCCCCAGCCCCCAGCACCCAGCCCTCGGGCCCGATGCTGCCCCCTGGCAGCCACCCCCACACCCTACCCTGAGCCCCGTCCAGCACCCTGGAATCCTGGAGGCCCCGACTTCAAGGGATCTCAGAACAGGCCAGGGTCAGCCCTCATGGTCCACAGGGGCCTGGGGAGGGGGATGGCCAGGGCCCCAGGCCCTGACACAGCAGAAGTGGGGATGAGATAGTGGGTGCACGCGTCCTGTCTTCCCAAGGGGGGGTCCAGCTCCCAGCTTTCCGGAGGGAGTCTGGGCTGAGTCCACTGCCTGGAAACACACCCCTTCTAACCGGCCATCCTGCTCATGGTAATTTATCAGGAAGATATTGTTAGTCAAGGGCACCGAAACCGTCACCCCGTCTAACAGGGAAATGTTGCAAACAGACTGCACCTCCACACCCCAAAGAGCCATGGAGATGGGACGGGATGGACATGTACGGGGGAAGCGGGGGTGTCACACGTCAGGTGGAAACAGGCAGGTTCACGAGGGAAGGTGGTCCAAGCCCACCTCTCTGGAAAGACTTGACTTTGTGCAGAGAAAAGTCTAGAAGAATCCACACCAACCCCTTATCAGTGGCTCACTCGGGTAGTGAGATCAGATGTTTTCTTTATTTTCTCTTTCTACTTTTCTGCATTTGCCAATTTCTTAAAGAACATGTATTACTTTCATCATTTAAAAAAACGAAGACAATAAACTGATTTGTTAAAATAGATGATCCTCTAGAAGTAAATATGTGAAACTACCAAACTCCAACCCGTAACCTTGACTCCTGAAGACGATTGTATAACAATGTAGATTACAAGGGGTGACAGTGTGATTGTGAAAACCTTGTGGATCACACTCTCTTTATCCAGTGTATGGATGGATGAGTAAAAAAATGGGGACAGAAACTAAACGAAAAATAGGTTGGGATGCGGGGGGCTGATTTGGTTGTTCTTTTGTTCTTTTATTTTTTATTCTTATTCTGATTCTTTCTGGTGTAAGGGAACTGTTCAAAAATAGATTGGGGTAATGAATGCACAACTATATGATGGTAATGTGAACAGTTGATTGTACACCATAGATAACTGTATGGTATGTGAATATATCTCAATGAAACTGAATTTTTAAAAAAATGATGTTGTAAAAATGGTATGTTGGAAGATTAGACTGACATCTGGAAAGGCTGGAATGTTATTCCAAAGAGGACACAAGATAAAATGTGACATGTGTCTCTATATATATCCATATCTACAGCTATATCCATATCAGACCCATGTGTACATCTGTATTTATTTCCATACCCATACCCATATCCATTTCTCCATCTAGGTCCATATCTCTATCTACACCTGTTTCTATGCCCATGTTCATATCTATTAACTGGGGCTACCTGAGGGTGGATAGGTAGATGAGTAGATGAGAGATGGGTAGATGGGTGAGTGGATGGATGGGTGAAAGGATAGGTGGATGGGTGGGTGAATGGGTGAATGGGTGGGTAGATGAAGGCTGGATATGTGGGTAATTAGGATTTTCATTTTGCACATTTGACTTTCCTAATTTTTATATAAAAATTATACATTTGTCTTGTAATTAGGGAAAACAGAAGTTTAAACCCAATTCTGTGAATCTAGTGACATGACCTAGAGCCCAAAGGGGCAGGAACCCAGCAGCTGCCCCTCCAGCCTTCCTACCTCCCACCTCACCTCCCCCTTTCAGGACCCCCACCAACAAAGGAAAAGCTGCTGCCCCCAAAGGTGTGGCCCCATCCCAAGTCTCCAGATTCTTCTCATCTGTGGCCCCCAGACCAGTGCCTGGTACATTCAAACCTTCCACCTAGAGTTTGAATGAGTGAATGCATGAATGAATGAAGAGGTGTACGGGTGGAAGGATGTATGGATGTGTGGATGGGCGGGTGGATGAGTGGGTGGATGGAGAGGTGGGTGAGTGGGTGGGTGGGGAAATTATTGGATGGGTGAGTAGATGGATGGAGAGATGGATGGGTGGATGGGTGGCTGAGGGGATAGGTAAGTGGCTAGATGGGTAGGTGGGTCAGTGGATGGATGGGTGAAAGAACAGGTAGATGGATGGGTGAGTGGGTAGATGGGTGGGTGGGTAAAGGATGGATATGTGGGTAGTCAAGTAAGTGGATGTGTAGATAGGTAGGTAGGTGAGAAGAAGATTGGATGGGTGGGTGGGTGGGGAAATTATTGAATGTGTGGGTAGGTGGATGAATGGAAGGGTGGATGGGTGTTTGAGCAGATAGATGGGTAGATGGGTATGTGGGTGGTTGCATGTATGGGTGAAAGGACAGGTGGATGGGTGGGTGAGTGGGTGGATGGGTGGGTGGATAAAGGGTGGATATGTGGGTACACAAGTAAGTGGATGTGTAGGGAAGTAGGTGGGAAGATGATTGGATGGATGGGTGGGTGGGTGAGTGATAGTGAATGGGTAGGTGGTTGGATGGGTAGGTGGGTGAGTGGATGGATGGTGAAAGAATAGATAGATGGGTGGGTGAAGGAGTGGATGGGTGGGTGGGTAAGTGGGGGGCTGGGTAGGTAGGTGAGTGGGTGGATATGTGGATGGGTGGTGAGTGGGTAGATGGGTGGGTGGGCAGGGAGATGATTGGATGGGTGGTTGGATGGGCAGGTGAATGGATGGATGGATGGATGGATGGGTGGGTGGGTGGATGGATGGATGGATGGGTGGATGGATGGATGGGTGGATGCGTGGCTGAGTGGATAGGTAGGTGGTTATATGGGTAGGTAATTGGGTGGATGGATGGGTGAAAGAACAGGTAGATGGATGGGTGAAGGGGTGGATGGGTGGGTGGATTAAGGGTGGATATGTGGGTGGATGATAAGTGGATGTGTAGGTAAGTAGGTGGGAAGATGATTGGATGTGTGGAAGGACAGGTGAGTGGATGGATGGGTAGATGGATAGATGGGTGGATGGGTGGGTGGATGAGTGGGTGGATGGATAGGTGGGTGAGTGGGTGGATGGGTGGGTGTGTGGATAGGTGGGTGTTTGGATGGGTGAGTGGATGAGTGGGTGGATATGTAGATGGGTAGGTGGTTGGGGAGATTATTGGATGGGTGGTTGGATGGGCAGGTGAATGGATGGATGGATGGATGGATGGATGAATAGAAGGATGGATGGATGGATGGATGGATAGATGGATGGATGGACGGATGGATGTGTGGATGGATGGATAGATGGGTGGCTGGATGTGTGGTTGACCGGGTAGGTAGGTGGTTATATGGATAGGTGGGTGAGTGGATGGATGGATGAAAGAATAGGTAGATGGGTGGGTGAATGGGTGGATGGGTGGGTCGATGAACAGTGGATATGTGGGTGGATGATTAAGTGGATGTGTAGACAGGTAGGTGGGAAGATGACTGGATTTGTGGATGGACAGGTGGGTGGATGGATGGGTAGGTGGATGGATGGGTGTATGGGTGTGTGGGTGAGTGGACAGATGGGTATATTGGGTGGGTAAGCCCTAATTGTGCAGGCACAGAAACTGGGTGCCTGGCAGTTCTGTGGAGAGAACACTGGACTGATGTCCGACTCCTGGCTCCACGTCCTGGCTCTGATCCTGACTCGAGTATGAGCTTGGAACATTTCCTAATGCCTCTGAGCCTCGTCCCCTTACTAGGCAAAGAAGATGTTGGTACCTGCCCTGTCCACCTCACAGACTGCTGGGAAGGGCACTGAACCTACATACATGCCTGAAGATGCTTTAGAAAGCCTAGGAGCTGCCCAAGGGTAGTCTCGGTGTTGGAAAGACCCTGGAAGCCACTGAGCCAACTCCCCCTACCCCAGCTGCAACACAGCTCAGTGGTGAGGGCCTAAGTTTGGAACCAGACAGAACTGAGGTCAAATCCTGGCTTGCCACCTGTCCATGTGTGCGACCTTGGGCAGGTGACTGGCTTTCCTATGTCCTCCCCTATAAATGGACACCCTCAGGGATGGGCGAGGATTTCAGTGGGATGGTCATGGAAAGCACTAAGCCCACTGCTGGCAGGCATGCAAGGACAGATCTGAGGTCTGCTCTCTGGGGCCACAAAGGACAGGCCCAATGTCCCCTCCCTGCAGGAGGGCACTGTGGAGGCCGCAGGGTCTGAGAAGTATTTGACGACAACTAACCGAGGGGCTCACAAAATCCTGAAATGTGTCTGTAGCAAATGTGCATTGCAGGAAGAGTTTCAGGGCTTTGTGCAGAAAGAGGTCTTGGAGGGTTAACCACACTGATCTAATCCAAGTCCCTCAGGAAACTGAGATCCTTGCCCACCGAGGACACTTGTGGGTCAGGGGACAGTGGGACACTGGGCCCATTCGGCCCAGTGGGGAGACCCTCACCACCCAGAAGCAGGGGCCTACTTGGAACAACTGGCTGAGGGAGGGCTACCGCCACCTGGGAGCAGCGTGCACAGAGCAGGGGGTATCATGAAAACAGTAGGATAGAGGAACGGGATTGTGGGAGAATTTTGACTTTCTTTTTCTACGTGTCTCTCAAGGTTGTTATTAGAGTGTTTGAACAATAAATTGAAGTTAGGGGAGAAAGAGGTAGTGGCTGGTGGCAAAAACATCTTGACCCACTCACCCAGGACACCTGCAGTTCTCAAGTTCAGGAGCGTGTACAAACAAAACATGCACCGAAAGAGAGAAGAGACCAAAAAAGACAGAAATAGAGTTTATCAAAAGCAGGTGTGATGAGTCGGGTGAGGAAATGGAGAGGCTAAACCAGGAAGGGAAGATGTGGGCTGGAGTGGATTTCTCTCCCATCTCTGGGGCTGTCCCGGCAGTGGTGTTTGGGGTGCCCCGGCCCCCCACCCCCCGAAATCCAGCTCCAGGTGGAGGCAAAAGGAAAACAGATGAGGCCACGAGGACACAGGTGTGAGCTCCACGTCAAGGAGAGCCACCTTGTTTGTTTGCTGACTTCCTTCAAAATGCAGTTTATTGGTCTTGAGTTTAAAAATAATAACTGTTGCCTGTAAACAACATAGAGAGATTAGAAAAACAAACAGGAGGAAAACATTCACCCCCAGCCCCTTCAACCTAAAGAGCTAATATTTTGATGTCTTTCTTTCTATTCTGGTTGGAAACTAAACCATTAAAAGGAATAAATAAAATAAGTAAAATAACAAAAAGCATCAAAAGCAATGCTTGCACAACATCGTGAACACATTAAATGCCACTTAATTGTTCACTTTAAAAGGGTTAATTCTACATTATGTGGATTTCACCTTAATAGAAAAAGAAGAGAAATAATAAAACCACCATCTCACATCCACCTCACAAACTAATAAGGTGGCAGGGCTTTGAGGAAGCCCCTGTATTTTGAGCTTTTCCATCTAGTTTTACCATCTCTGTGTGTGCCCTTATTTTTTAGCTTCGCCTGGTTTTGAACTGTATGTAAGTGGAATTAAACTGTATTTTTCCATGACTTGCCTCTACCCATCAGCATTTTCACCTCCTGCCATGTAAGTTCCTTGGATGCCGGGACGAGTTCTGCTGCCAGCGACACACTGCATTTGGCAGATCTGCTCCGGGGACTCGGCTCCTGGGATATCCCTCTGAGAGGGTCTGGACAACAAGCAAGGGTTTCTCCAGGGCCCTGGCATTGTGTAAAGCATTGTTTCGCTTTGTTCTGTTTTCAAAAATAAAGATAGCTTGATTTCTCCCTGGTTATAGATAGCACTATAAAAATTCTTTCAAGATAAAACAAAAAAATTGTAAAGAAAAATCTAAAGCACTAAATCTCCCAGGCCTGAAGTTCCTTGCTGGTTATATTTGGCATTTTCCCTCCAGACTTTTCCCAGCATTTTCATGTAGACAACAGATGGATGGATGGATGAATGGATGATAGATAGATAGATAGATAGATAGATAGATAGATAGATGGATGCATAGATAGAGATAGATGATAGTTAGATGATGGATGATTAGACAGATGGATGGACAGATATATAAGTAGGTAGATAGATGATGGATGATTAGATAGATGATGGATGATGGATAGATGATTAGATAGATGATGAATGATGGATGATGGATGGATGATTAGATAGATAGATAAATAGATGATTGGATAAATAGATGGATAGATAGATAGATGGATGACTGGATGGATAGATAGATACATAGACAGACATAGATAAATAGATAAATGATGGATGTTGGATGGATGACTAGATGGATGGATAGGTATATAAATAGATAGATGATGGATGATGGATAGATGACTAGATAGATGATGGATGATGGATGGATGGATGATTAGATAGATGATTACATAGATGGATGCATAGATACAGATAGATGACAGGTAGATAGATGGATGATTAGATAGATGATGGATGATGGATAGATAATTAGATAGATAGATGATGAATGATGGATGATGGATGGGTGATTAGATAGATAGAAGATTGGATAGATAGATGATTGGATAGATAGATTGATGATGGATAGATGGATAATAAATAGATAATAGATAGATAGATATAAATATAGATGATAGACAGTTGAATGGATAAAGATGATGAAGATAGATGGGTAGAGAGAGATGATGGTGGGGACAGATATAGATAATGATGATGATGAGAGAGAGAGAGAGAGATCAAGGATGGATGGATGGACAGATAGTAGTCTGTTCTTCAGTTTTGACACCTAACAGCACATCCAGCAGGTGTGAGTCTCCCAGGGGTGCCTCACACTTGTGAAGCCATGGCTCCCACCACACCCAGGCACCAGTCCCGTCCTGCCAGGTCCTTAGGCTGCCGGGTCATCACTGATCCTGATGGGACACTGCCAGACCCCTCTCCCACCTCTGAGCTCTGGTCCAACCACTGACCCCCACCCCCAGCCCATGGTTCAGAGATGCTGCCTGTCTGTGGCTTGGAAGTGTGTTGTAGACCGACTTCCAGAGGGCAATGCACCCCCTCAGAGCTCAGGGCTCCCTATTCTAAGAAGGTCCACGTGGGTGTGGACAGCACGGGGACACAAAGCCAAGCTCTTGGGGGTGAGCACTGGGCTGCACTGGGAGGGATCCCAGAAGCCAGAGGGGCAGGGGTGGGGGGACTGGCCTTTGAACCAGCCCATGAAGGTGCTCAGAACCCCCTCTCCGGGTCCCTCCTGAGGGGTGGACAGTGCTTGTCCACAGCCCAGGGGCAGCCCTGCTCCGGGAGGGGACACAAAGGGGCCCCAGGCCTCTCCCCAGTTCCATGAAGTGGTCTGACCAGGCCCCAGCCCCCTCTTCAGGAGGACATGGGACCCCTCCCCACCTCCCTGCGGCTTCTCCCCATCTCTCCCTCACCACACGTCCCAGTGGGGGAAGGCTCAGGGCTGAGAATTGGACTCTGGCTGCTGGGGGACACGGAGCGGAGACAGGTATTGGGGGAGCTGGGGGCACCACCTGAGATCAGTGAGCTGGGGGCTGGGGACACCCTGTTGGACCACCGTGCCCTCATCAGAGCCCGGGTGAGGGGTGGTTTGCCCTGCCCCATAGGCTCTGAGGCCTCACACCCCAGTCTGGCCTTCCTGGGGGGCTGCCCTTGATGCAGGGAGGAAGGGGTGGGGGAGCATGGGCCTGTAGCTCTACTGTAGCACCCCCACTCTGTCCTCACCCCGAATCAGAGCCTGGGCTGTCAGGCCCATCAGAAGCCAGAGGGGTTCTGGGGGGACACTCCGCAGTGTTTCTGGGGGAGCATGGAAGGGTCCCAGGCTCTCAGCTCACACAGGGGGAACCCAAGGCCCAGGCAGGGAGAAGGACTTGCCCCCATCACACGGGGACCCAGGGGCTCCAGGCCCAGTGCTCGCCCCCACGAGGCCGTTTCGATGCCCTTGGCCCTGGTGGGGCCCCTCTTGGCCAGGCCCCACCCCACTCCCTGCACCCCAAGATGCAGCCTCGTCCACTCTAAGCTGAGGAGGCCCTAGGTCTGGGGTGAGGCCAGGGAGCCAGGGCCCCCATCCAGGACCCCGGGGATCCCGGGCTCCCCCCTGCCCCATGGGCCCGGCCCGCGCAGTCCAGCACTGTCCTCTCCCTGCAGAGCTGACCACACTCACACCCACCGCATCCGCCCAGCCTCTCCTCCCAGGGAATGGGGGTGAGTGGGGCCCACCTGCACCCCAGCCAGTGACCCAGGCTCAGGACACACCTCCTGTCACCTCTTGGGGTGGGTCAGGGTCCTCCCTGAGCGGACAGCACACGAGGGGTCACCAGAAGGGTCCTCAGGGCTCGTTAGTCATGAACCTGAGTGATACATGTTGTGGGGGCTCGTCTCCTGCTGCCCCTCTCCCAGACCCTGGGGAGCAGAGACCCCACTGTCCCGGGCCAGCCTACCTGGAGACGCCAAGTGCCCACCCACAATGGACCCCAGACCGAGGTCCCTTCCGATGGGATCCCGTGCCCAACCCTCCTGTGGCCCAAGGGCCCCCAGAACAACGCTGGGGAGAGGGGCTTGGGGTCTGTGGGGGGGCTCTCCTGGGGGGCAGGACCACCAACGCACACTGTGAGCAGGCACAGGACATGCGGGGGCTACTCGGGGGTCACTGAAAAGGGGGGTCACCGCTGTCACCTGACTGTCCCCCCAGGACACCACACATATAGATGTGCCACTGATTCCTCACCAACACACACACACACACAATCACACACAGATCACACTCACACAACTACACAAATTCACACACACCCTCACACATAGGCTCAATACACGTTCTCGCACTGCACACACGCATAACCACACACACGCTCACACACGTTCACGCTCTCTGACCTGCCCTTGCACACACACTCACCAACGCCCAGAGGGAGTCCGAGCCCGGCCTCCAGTGCCCTCTGCCGGCCGCTCCCACCCCCTCTCTACAGGACGCCCCAAAAAGAAACAGACCCCAAGGGGTTCGGTGGAAATCCCGGGGTGCACGGGGCAGGGAGACACATCCTCGTCTCCTTTCACAGGCCGAAGTCACGCATCGGGGAAGAGGGGCACCCAGCCCCCAACTTGTGCCTGGGCTCTCCCCACCACCCGCTGTCCCTGGGGCTTACCCTGCACCAAATCCCAGTTCCCACGAGCCTGGGCAGGAGCTGGGAAACAGGAAAGCTGGGGTCTTGTATTCCAAGCACACAGGCACAGGTGAAGTAGCCCCCATGGGGCATAGGGAGAAATTTCTAGAACAGAGAGTCCCAGAGAGGGGTCTCCTCTGTGCGGGTGCAAAGGAGGAGCCAGGCTGTCCGGAGATGCAGACAAGCCGAGAACGCTGGAGAAGCTCGGACCCCACCGCGCAGGGGACAAATGGCAGCCCCTCACCCTCCTGGATGCTTTCCCAGCAGCAGGAAGCAGAGCTGAGCAGGGGGAAGTCTTGGGGCTCCCCTTCCCGGTCCCTCAGCTCCCTCCTGCTCAGCTGCCCCTCGGCCCCCCAGGCCCGGGGCTGCCTGAGGCTCGGGGACCCCAGGGGTGATCTCAGCCCCCCAGTCCTGGGCTCCTGGAGGGAAGGTCAGAGGGTGACTTCGGCTGGGACCAAACAGCTCCGCAGGGGATAGGGGAGGGGAGCCCTTTAGAAGGAAGGGGTAAGGGACAGAGGGCCACACCTGTGGGCTTAGATGGGGGTGCAAGGAAGACCCCCCCAGCCCTGAGTGTAGAGAGGGGATGGGGCCATGTGGAGATGCCTGGGGAGGGGGCTCCCCACAGAAGGAGCAGAGAGTGCAGGGGCCCCAAAGCAGAATGGGGTCTGGCTCATCAGACCCCCAGGAATAGTGAGGAGGCTGGAGGGGGAGGGAGCTGAGGAGGGGGAGAGGGAGGGAGAGGAGGGGGGAGCTAAGCGAGGGGAGTGGGAGGGAGAGGAGGGGGCGAGCTGAGGGAAACTGGGAGTGTTGGGGAAGGACCCAAGGGAAGGAGACTTGGGGGGCTGGGTGGGGGTCCCGGGGACCTGGCAGGCCAAGCTGAGCCCTCTGCACTGTGTCCAGGTTATCAGATTTCACACTGGGGGCAACGCAGCCCCCAGCCCCTTCTGACCCTCCCCTCATCTCCCACGAGGAGACTCACCCACCTTCAAATGGAGAGGACTGGAAGGCGCCCCCTGTGCACACAGCCCGGTACTGGCCCATCCTGGGGATGGACCTTGGGGCTGTGTCCGTCCCCCAGGAGCCCTGTGTGTCCCCCGCACACACTCGGTGCTTCTCCAGGGCACCCCAGGACGTGGATCTCGGGCCCCCAGTGTCGTGGTTGGGTCCACTCTGAGCTGTGACCGTCCCCGGAGCAGCTGGACTGAGCCCCCGTCCCCCAGTGATGTCACTCAGGGGTCCCCGACCCCGCCGTCCTGACCCCAGCCCCTCCAGTCTGCACCAACCCAACCCCTCCCTGACCTTCCAGCCAGGGCACCGTGACCTCTGGGGGTGAGGTGGGCATGAGACCCCTGGACCCGGGGCCAGATGGGACCTGATGGTACAACCCCAGGAGCTCAGGGGCCCCACAGCTCCCCAAGGTCCCCAACCTTGGAGCCCCTCCCCGGGGCGTCCCGGCTCCCACAGTCAGGGCTGAAGCTCACAGTGGGGGGTGTTCACAGTGGGGACCCCTCAACTGGGGACAGGGTGGCACAACTTGTGGGTGGGGGGCAGTACAGGTCCCAGGGTGCAGACGGGAAGACTCTGGGTGGGGACCAGGGGAAACACGTCCTCCTGGGCACAGCCGTGAAGCCCCCCGATAACCAGGAGAGGGTGACCCCGCTCTTCTCCCCAGAGCATCTGGGCTTCTTGTAACTCAATCAGCTTCTCTGCGTTTATCCCCATAAAAAGGGTCCTGGAATTTTGCACATCCAGCATGTCCTTGACCCATTTGCCCACCAGCTTGGGAAGATGTGACATCTTTGCCCTGTTGAGTGTCCCAATCCATGAACACCCTCTGTCCCTTCCATTAGAAGGTTCAATGATTCTCAGTGAAGTCGGACAATTTTCCCCCTAGACAGCTTGGACTTCTCTAGATGAATCCCTAGTTCTCTCACCTTTTTAACACCACCATCAACTGGATCCTCCAAAATGTGCTTTCCTAGTCATTTTCCCACATGCAAACACAGATTAAGTTTACACTTGTGAAATGGGATCTAGTAAACTTGCTGCACTTTCTCCTAGACCCTGTCGTGTCACCTGTTTATTCTCTGGGATTTGCTCCCTCCCAGAACCTCTCATCCTGGAATAATGGCACTTTCCTGTCCTCCTCCCCACTCTCGGTTTCTTTTCCTTCCTTTTCCAGTGCCCTGCTGGTCGTCCTGGGCCACGGGCAGCAGCTCACACTCACACACACACTCCCACACTCACACACACACACACACTTACAGACTCACACTCACACACTCACTGACACCTGAGGGGCCCGACACTGCCCTCTGGCAGCCGTTGCCGTCTTCTCTCTGGAAGCTCCCGGGCAGCCTCACCGGTGACCCCAGGAGGGTGAGTGGATTCCCGGGGGACAGTGCAGAGCTGGGGAGACGCATCACTATCTCCACTTGCAGATGGGGTGTCCCGGCCAAGGTCCCCCAGCAGGTGAGTGGGGGCCCAGGCTCCAGCGAATTCCAGCTGCCCAGGCCCTGCCAGAGCTGGGGGGCTGCACTCACCCCGGGGAGGGGCTGGGGCAAGAGGGGCAGGGTGGGTGTTGCTACGCAGACACACACTCACACACACACACACACACACACACACACACACAGCACAGTGAGTGCACAGTTCCCCCTGCAAGGAAGAGGCTCCTTGTGGAAGGAAAATCCAGAATAGAGAGTCCCAGAAACCTGTCTCAGATGAGGGAGAGAGGGGAGTGGGGGAAGGCAGGGGGGCAGCTGGGGGAAATGGGGTATTGGGCGGGACCCAAGGGAGGGAGACGTGAGGGTGCCTGGGGGAGGCACCCCTTCCTCTGCAGCCCCCTCCCCGAGTGACCCCCCCATGTCACCCCCAAAGTCAACTCCAGCTCAGCTCTGGGCAGGGACAGGAAAGGGTCTCAGAGGCAACTTCCCAGCTCCTGGGAGCTTCTGGCCAAGACCCAGCTCCCGACCAAGGGGAACCACAGACCCCTCCCCAATTTCCCCCTTGCCTGCTCCATGTCCCCCGTTTTCCCCTCCAGGCAGCACTGAGACTGTGGCCAAGGAGGGGGCTCAGGGTGGCGAGACTGGCCTCTGGCTACACTGGGATAGAGGGGGACTGAGAGGGTGTCATGGCTGGGAGTGGGGGCTGGGGTGCAGCCAGAGGGGAGCAAGCCAGGAATCTGTGGGATCCACACACACCAGAGTGCAAGAGAGTTGGGGGCCCTGTCCCCGAGGCCAGTGCCCAGGAAGGCGGTGGGTCTGCCCCGTCCCTAATGCCGAGACCAGAGGCCTGGGTCTCGCCTCCTGGGGTGGCTGCTCCAGGCAGGCAGGGGTGGGGGCTCAGGGCCCAGCACATCCCGGAGGAGCAGGGGGACCTGGTGCTGCCCCCACCCCAAAACACCAACCCTGGGCTGTCAGGGGCAAAGGGGACTTGTTAGCCTCCCCGCAGTGTCCTGAGGAATCCGGAAAGGGGCCTTAGAGAGAGGGCCTCACACAGGGGGAACCCGAGGCCCAGGCAGGACAAAGGACTTGCCCCAGTCACACGGGGAGCCCAGAGGCTCCAGGCCCAGTGCTCGCCCCCATGAGGCCATCTCAATGCCCTTGGCCCTGGTGGGGCTCCTCTCAGCCAGGTCCCAGCCCAGTCCCTGCACCCTGAGACACAGCCTCACCCACTCTGAGCCAAGGAGGCCCGGGATCTGGGGTGAGGCCAGAGAGCCACGGCCCCCACCAGCCTCCCGGGCCCCGGGCTCCCCTGCTCCATGGGCCCCCAGTGCAGCCCAGCGCCATCCTCTCCCTGCAGAGCTGACCACTCTCACGCCTATCGCGTCCACCCGGCTTCTCACTTTCGAGGAATGGGGGCGAGGGGGGCCCACCTGCACCCCAGCCAGTGTCCCAGGCCCAGGATGTATCTCCTGTCACCTCTCGGGGTGGGTCGGGTTCCTCTCTGAGCAGACAGCACACGAGGGGTCACCAGAAGGGTCCTCAGGGCTCGTTTGTCATGAACCCGAGTGATACGCATGAGGGGACTCACCTCCTGCTGCCCTGCTTTCCAGTCCCCTGGGAGCAGAGAGTCCCCACAACCCAGGCCAGCCTGCCCGGAGAGGCCGAGTGCCCACCCATACACACGGGGCCCCAGACCCAGGTCCTCTTCTCAAACAGACCCCGTCTCCTTCCCTCAACCCCCAGCCCGAGGAGCTAGGGACAGCCAAGGGTCAGAAGCAGGCACACCGTTCTAACGCCCTGGACACCCAGGTGCCCACTCCACGGGCCGTCTGCACAGGTGCGCTGCCACCCTCACCAGGCTCACCTCCCCCCTCACCTGGCTCCATCCTCACCTGGCTCATCTCCCCCCTCACCTGGCTCCACCCTCACCTGGCTCACCTCCCCCCTCACCTGGCTCCATCCTCACCTGGCTCACCTCCCCCCTCACCTGGCTCCATCCTCACCTGGATCACCTCCCCCCTCACCTGGCTCCATCCTCACCTGGCTCACCTTCCCCCTCACCTGGCTCCATCCTCACCTGGCTCACCTCCCCCCTCCCCTGGCTCCACCCTCACCTGGCTCACCTCCTCCCTCACCTGGCTTTATCCTCACCTGGCTCACCTCCCCCCTCACCTGGCTCCATCCTCACCTGGCTCACCTCCCCCCTCACCTGGCTCCATCCTCACCTGGCTCACCTCCCCCCTCACCTGGCTCCATCCTCACCTGGCTCACCTCCCCCCTCACCTGGCTCCATCCTCACCTGGCTCACCTCCCCCCTCACCTGGCTCCATCCTCACCTGGCTCCATCCTCACCTGGCTCACCTCCCCCCTCACCTGACTCCACCCTCACCTGCTCTCCTCCTCCCTTGGCGTCAGGTAGAGTCCCGGCTGCTTGTCTGGCCACATATCCCTGGACTTCCTGGTTTATGCATTCCCCAAACCCCCCATCACACTCACACACACACACACACTCACACACACTTACAGACTCACACACTCACACACTGACACCTGAGGGGGCCCGACACTGCCCTCTGGCATCCGCCACCATCTTCTCTCTGGAAGCTCCCGGGCAGCCTCACTGGTGACCCCGGGAGGGTGAGTGGATTCCCGGGGGACAGCGCAGAGCTGGGGAGACGCGTCACTATCTCCACTTGCAGATGGGGTGTCCCGGCCAAGGTCCCCCAGCAGGTGAGTGGGGGCCCTGAGCCCTGGGCCAGTGCTCCCGCCCCTCCCCATGGCCTGGTGCCCGGGCTACAGCCAATTCCAGCTGCCCAGGCTCTGCCAGAGCCCGGGGGCTGCACTCACCCCGGGGAGGGGCTGGGGCAAGAGGGGCAGGGGGTTGTTGCTACACAGACACACAGACACACACACAGCACAGTGAGTGCA
The DNA here is from genome assembly GCF_015220235.1 of Choloepus didactylus. Classification (NCBI taxonomy): domain Eukaryota; kingdom Metazoa; phylum Chordata; class Mammalia; order Pilosa; family Megalonychidae; genus Choloepus; species Choloepus didactylus. The sequence goes on from NW_023637590.1 coordinate 1,014,499, forward strand.
CAGTTCCCCCTGGAGAGCAGAGGCTCCTTGGGGAAGGAAAAATCCAGAATAGAAAGCCCCAGAAACCTGTCTCAGGTGAGGGAGAGAGGGAGAGAGGGGAGTGGGGGAAGGCAGGGGAGGGAGCCGGGGGTCCTGGGGGCCTGGCAGGCCCAGCTGAGCACTCTTCACTGGGTCCAGGTTTTCAGATTTCACATCAGGAGCCACGCGGACCCCCAGCCCCTTCTAAGCCTCTCCCTGTCTCCCACGAGGAGACCCACCTGCCTTCAAATGGAGAAGCCAGAAAGGCTTTCCCCTGTGCACCACACCCAGTATTGACCTGTCCTCGGGATGGACCTTTGGGCTGTATCCAGCCACCAGGGACCCTGCATGTTCTGTGCACACTCGGTGCCTCTCCAGGGCAACCCCGGGCCGGGGTCTCAGGCCCCCAGAAGTCTTGGTTGGGTCCACTCTGAGCTGTGACCATCTCCAGAGCAGTTGGACCGAGCCTGAGCCTGGTGCTAGTCCACGGTTCACTCCCCACATCCCTCCGCTCCTGGGAGTCCTCGGCTCTCAATGTTTGGTCACCCCAGCTGGGGCACATCCCCAGGTGGCATCAAATGAGAAGCCCAAGTAGGTCCTTGAAGGATCCAGAATGTGGTGTCACTTGGGGGTCCTTAAACCCCTCCCTCCAGGTCTCCAGTCTGCCCCAGCCGCACTGACCCTGGGCTCTGAGCCTCAGTTTCCCCATGCTGTCACTTGTCCCTGAGCCCACCACCCTGGTCCCTGCTTCTCTGGGCCTCTGCTGACACATCTAGTGTGGTAACTGCCCCGGTGGCAGCTGTGATGTGGGCTCTGGGTCTGCAGGATCAGGAGTGAATGGGACAGAGAGAGGGGCTTCAGGTGGTTGACCCCCCCCCCACAAGAGCTGAGGAGCCTCGTCCCCTCGTCAGGGGTCTCGCCCTCAGAGACCCTCCACTGGGTGCACCGGGGTCCACATTCAAGGTTAAAGCTGGGCCTGGGGTGTGCCTGGAGCAAGGACCCTCCAGATCACCCCCTGATTTGGAGGCAGGATGGGTCCCTGAGCACAAGAGGGTAAATCTAGTTGGGTGAACAAGGGAACCAGGTCCTTTGGTCATGACATTGGAACCACCCCGATAACCAGGAAAATAAAACCTGCTGTTCTCCCTCAGAGCATCTGGGCTTCTCTTAGAGAATCAGCTCCCCCACTTCTACCCCCTAAAAATGTACTGCAGCTTACATGCTGTCAAACAGGTTCTCAAGGAGTTTACCAGTGTGGCAAGAGTTGACATTTTTGCCATATTCTGTCTCTCATGCCCTGAATATCTTCTGCTGCTTCCGCTAGTATGTTTTAATGATTCTCAGTGAAGTGGTACAATTTTCCCCAAAACAGCCTGGGCATTTCTAGCTGAATCCCCAGTTAACTGACATTTTTGGTGTTGCTGTAAATTGGATTCTTCTTTAATGTTATTTCCTCCTCATTTTGCTGCTATCTAGAAATAGAGTAGGTTTATATTTTGAAAGAGGATCTAGTAAATTTGCTACACTTTTGCATAGATTCCATTCATTTATCTGTACATCCTTTGGGGTTTGCAACACACTTGAAGACACCATCTGCAAATAATGAGAATTTTCTTGCTGTTCTCTGTGCTCTTGGACCTTCTGTTTCTTTCTCTTTCCATGCGCCCCCTCGTGGTGCTCCAGAGCCATATGCAACAGCAGGAAGCTACTGGGCATCCTCATCTTGTCCAAAAAAGATGTTTTTAAACATTCCACTATTAAACATGATGCCTGATACAGGTTGCTCTAAGAGTCCCTCATTAGATTAAGGAACATTTCTTATATTTCTTGAACGCTCAGTGGGATTGTAAAAAGCATTCGCTGGAATTAATTCAATCCTTTTCCTATAGCTTTTGATATGACTTCTCCTCATTTATCTTTTAATGTTGCATATTGTGTGGGTTTTTCTAATGTTGAACCTATCTTGCACAGTCCTGCAATGGATTAACCATACATGTCCATTTTGTATTATCATGCAATAAATATTGGCTAGGATGTGCTAATATTTTGTTTAGTTGTGTACATTTCTATTCAGAGCTCTCATCTTTCTGTCACTGGCCTTGTCTATTCCCTGGAACAATCAGTTTATTCTCTAGAGAAATTTGTGTAAGGCTGGAATTGCTTCCCAGTGAAACTTTCACAGCCAGTTTTCTTTGTGGGAAGATTGTCAACTACTGATTCAACGGCTTTAGAATGCAGGTTTTCTATTCTTCAATCAAATATAAATATATATTTATATTTACATTCTCCTTTGATCAAATATAAAAAATCTTATATTTTTCTAAGAACTTTCTCATTTCACCTCAAAATTCTGGCATAATTTTCTGATAGACCCTCATTACCCATTTAAGTAGTCAGCATCTGAAAAAAATGCCCCCCTTTTTCATACTTCATATGAATGATTTGTGCCTTCTTTCTAATTCATGATAAATTCACCAAATTATTTTCAATCAGTAGTATAATCAATGAACCAACACTCCACAGTTTTGTTTCATCATCTACATTCAATATTTGTGATCTATTTCATTAATATTTGCTCTTGCCTTATTTCCTTCATACTACCTTGTTTTTTCTATCTGTGATACATGCTCAGCTCATTAATCATCAGCCTTTTTGTTTTCTTAAATATTTCCAAATGCATTTCCTCTAAGTACAGCCTTAGCTAAAACCCATAGATTTTACATAGCGGTTTCAAAATGCTAACAAATTTTCTATCTATGTCCTTCTTTAGACACTGGGAGCATATTTCTTTATTTCCAAACGCATGAGATGCTCTAGTTATTTCTTTGCTATCAATTTCTAGTTTGTTATTGGTTTCTAGTATTTGCTCACAGAACATAGGATGAATAATTTCAGTCATCTGCAATTTCTTGAGACTTGCTATATGGCTCAGTATATGCTAAAATTTTGTCAATTTTCCTTTTCTGCTTGAAAAGAATATAACATATTGCAACTCTTGGATGAGCTGGTCTAAATCTAAGCTGGCTTTGGCACACCAACAAGTCTACCCCTTTCTGATACCCAGTTACCGAATTCTCTGGTCTAGCCCGTCAACGTCACCTGCTTGCTTCTCTATGTGGAAACACGACACCTGGTGGCAAAGCCAAGCAAATGCTAGACCATGGAGGGAAGGGCTTAAATGTGAGAAAACAAGAAGAGAGTAGGGGAGCCCCTCCCCAGCTCCCCAGGGTTTCTCTCTTCTGTCTCATCCAGCCCTGGGGACTGTCATCTCCAGTGATGATTGGTGTCTGTGGCGTGCCCAAAGGAAGGCCCCACCCAGTCTCCCCCTGTTATGGATTGATTCGTGTACCCCAAAAAGACCCATTCAAGTCCTAACCCTCAGTCCTGTGAATATGCCCAATTTGAAAACAGGATCTTTGGATATGTTATTAGTTAAGAAGAGGCCAAACCCTCTTACATAACCTCTATATTATATTATATATTATATATACATATATAATATATGTATATAACATATACAATATATTATACAATATATATAATATATGTATATAACATATACAATATATATTATAAATATTATAATATATTATATTATAACCCTAGTTATAAGTGGGGAAATGAGGATAATTCCTGTAATCATAAAACCACTACAATTAGTCATTGGCCACCCACCAAAATGTCTTTGTGACAGCAACAGATTACTGACCACTAAAAGTTCAGCATCTTCTTAGCCCAGAGCTTCATTTTCCAGATCTCTGGAGGAGCAATGAAGGGGAAAGAAGATTGATTCAAACATAAATGCCATAGCTGCTGGTTCTCCAAACCAGCTCCTGTTGCATCCTCAAGGTGACAGCTTCCCACCCAGGAGCTGCTCCAACAGACCTGCTGCAAACCACCCACACCCATGGCAGTGGCGGCCATTTCTAGCCACCAGCTCCAGTCCACGTCCACCGGCAAAGCCATGGCCTCTCGGAAAAGCTGGGAATCTCAGCTTGCCCGGGAGGGGTTCACTCTCCTAAGTGTTTAGTTCCTTCATTGTCTAGCCTTCCTCAGCCGAGAGGCAGTAGCTGCTTTCCGCATTTGCCAGGGAACCTCTTAGGGTCCTCTTTTACCCTTTTCACGAGTTGACCAGCTCGTTATAGTAAAAGCTTCCTATTCAAATTACTGGTGCGGTTTTTCTCCTGATTGGACCCTGACTGGCCCAATAACACAGGGTTGACAGATGGCCTGGAGACTTAGGGCATCTCCAAACTGTTGATGTCATTGGCCTAAAACCAAAACTAAAATGAAAATTCCTGTCTTCCAGAGAGGGTGATGGAAAATGGGAGGTATCATCAGGGAATTAGTTTGGGGGTGTACAGATACACGCACTCACCTGTGGCCCTGTGTGGCCAGAAAGCTTAAAGAAACCTGGGGGAGAGGAGAAGAGGGGAAGAGTATTATTTCCAATGGAAATCCCCTTGTACAGGTAGAAATCCATTGTCACTAGCTAATGGGTGAGATCCTCAGTGGAGCTTCCCCCAAGTAGATAAAGCTGATGGTTTGGGGGGATGTTCCTGTTTGCTAATGCTGCCATTATGCAAAATACCAGAAATGGATGGGCTTTTATAAAGGGGGTTTATTTGGTTACACAGTTACAGTCTTAAGGCCATAAAGTGTCCAAGGTAAGGCATGTACAATCAGGTGCCTTCATTGGAGGATGGCCATTGGCATCTGGAAAACCTCTGTTAGCTGGGAAGGCACATGGCTGGTGTTTGCTTGCTCCCAGGTTGTGTTGCTCTTGGGGCATTTTGTTTTCTCTTAGCTGCAGCTCCTCTTCAAAATGTCACTCTCGGTTGCTCTGAGGTCCTCCTGTCTGTGAATTCCTTTACACAACTCCAGTGATACAATTAACACCCACCCTGAATGGGTGGGGTAACACCTTCAAGGAAATTATCCAATCAAACATTTCACTCACAGTTGATTGAGTCACATCTCCATGGAAACAACCTACTCCAAAGTTCTAACCTAATCAACACTAATATGTCTGCCCCCACAAGATTGCATTAAAGAATATGGCTTTTTCTTGGGGCATAATATATACAAACAGGCACAAGGGATATAGTTTCATTAAAGAATTCTTGAGAAAACCGCCTTCTTGTGCAATGAGATCCAATAATTTTGTGCCTGGCTCTCACAGAGCTTTCAGGCTCCTCTCCTTCCATTCCATTCCCTGTCTTCCAGGTTTTAATGGATAAAACCTCTGGGCACTGGGTCTTGCAGAGTGCAAGCAGCAGCTGTCACAGAACTGCAGAAAGAGAGTGTTCTAACTGAATAACTCAACTGCTGGTTAGCTCAATCCAAACTGGGGTTAAGTCAAATGGGGAAAGATTTCAGCCAGTAAGAGCACAAGCAACCTTCTTTGGGATGGCCATTGGAGGGAGGGGGCAGAGAAGATGCAGATGGGTTCCAATTTATTATTATTCCCCTCTCCAATGAACAATGTGGAGTGCAAGGTCTATGGATCAGTGAGATTTCATCCGAGGATAACTACTAAAGAAGTTTGTCAGGAAGCGTATATGAGACATTAAGAATTTCTGATGGACCCAGAAGCTTGGACCCAAATAAAAACCCTTTGCAGATGCCTCAGGCCTAGCTCTATGAAAAGTGATGGACCATTCATTGTGCCCAGGGGCTTTTGCAGCCTACACTCCATGTCCAAAATGAGGCAACAGATTTTCATTTAGCCTTTGCCTCTCCCAGAGGCTTCAGATGGTGAAAGTGAAGCTGGTCTCAGCTATCCATATCTTCAAACATTCCATATTGCATAGAAAGAGGGAAAACTATCATGTTCTCATTCCACATCCTTGAATGACGTCTTAGAGTGGAAGACTTCCAACTTCAAGAATGACTTTACCCCGGACGGGCATGCTCTGTGGTCCTCAAGGCCCCCAGTGTCATGTTTTTCAAAAAAAATACCATTCCTCAAAGAGTTTTAGGACTTTACCTGTGGAGAACCTCAGGGAAGGTGAGAAGGCAGTGGAAGTTTGGCCTGCAGTAATTTGAAATGCAACATTCCAGGACAAATTACTGCCAAGGAGATTGAGTTTGGCTTGTTCTAAATTATCCTTCACAAGTAAAATAAAACGAGGGACCATCATCCTTGTATTGATTGTCCAACTAACCTAAATGCACCAAAGAATACAAGAGGCTGGGATCACAGGCTTCTAACTGGCCCTGAGGACAAAAGACCACTTTGTCCTTGAGGTCAAAAATTCAGTCAATTTGGCCTGACCATCAACTAATGGTATGGCTGGTAGGACAACTGCAAATGGACCAATCCCAATGTATGTCTTCTCTGTTGGAAGGACATTGTCTGGTGAGAATAACTGAATCCAAATTGTTAAGGTGACCCCCTGCTGCACAGTGGATCTGGGATAGGAGAAAGCCCAGCTAAAAGAAGGAAACAGACAGTATATGACCATTGAGGGTCTAGCTGTAAAATGACAAGACCCAACACCAGCCTCTCTGCTTGATCTTCATATTGCTGCCCCAAAATACTTGGGGGAGGGCTGTATTATGATGCCCCTCGCCTATCCCTCATTATTACCACCAAAATCTGCCAAGATACACAGGCCAAAAGCATAATGGTAGCTCCAGACACTGACCTTGGATGATGGCTAAGAAGGAAGACAAACCTAACCATCATCACCGTGGAAATGGCAGCCAGCAGCCTATGGATAAGGCTGTGGCCCCTTTGCTAACAAGCACCAAGGCTGGTTCCTTGTAACATAATGGACAGTCACACTCACTGGGTCAAAATCCCCCCATCAAAAATGGAAGACGCTCAAACTACCACAAGACACCAGGCTGAGATGTTTTGTCACTGGAGGGTGCCAGAGACCACCAAATCTAACCCAGGCTCGAGATGTTCTACACAGAAACTGTCCACCAGGTGGTGTGATTGCTGGGAAACTGTGACACTTGTAAACAGCTTATATTACCCGTGTACCCGTGTCCTCCAACATGGTGGACAAAATGAATACAATCCTATAGGAAGGCTGCCTGATTACTCAACTGCATAAGCGTCTGGCTTGGTTAAGAGTGCTCTTCATTCAAAAGGGACTAGGAAAATTCAAAGTATTTTCTACTTTGTGGCCAGCAAAAAAAAAAAAAAATTATTTTTAATTTTTTTAAAAAGTAGGAGGTTTAAGTCACTGAGATCTCTGTCCTCAAGTCTGTCTCCTGCGGTGGTAAATGGTTTAATCACCCATCTGGGAACTCACATCTGGAGTTTCAAAAGCCAGTTTGGTACAAGGGGAGGGAGTTCCACGCCCAAATTGGCCACGTGAAGTGCTCTGGGGCCCAACGCCCAGCAAAACTGCTGAACATTATTTTTAAAAACAACCATCTAAGGTCTCTAGAAATTATTCTCCTGCCTGAAACAACTTAAAAAACACAAAATATCTGAAATAATGGTTCTCAAGTCATCTGACATAAGGAAGTGAAGGACAGTGGTCCACGAGAATCAAGAAAGAAAAGAAGTGAGCCCTATGATTGCCCCAGCTTGCTGCCTGGAGAGAGTTTCTAGGCTGAGGCTCAAGTATGGGACAATTGAGGCAGAGCCCAGTGGTTTCGCTGATTTGAAGAGATGGAGCTGGGAGCCCAGGGACACAAGGCAGCTGGAGTTTACAGGACAGAATGCCAGAAAGGAGACAGCTGAACAGATAGAAAACTCTGGAAATCTTCAGAGTCCCCCTCAAGCATGTGTGTGAGAAAACTACTGGAGGCCAAAGAAAGAACTACTCAAAAGGGTTACAGCAAAAAATCCCCAAAGAAAATAAGGACTATTCTCGGCAGCAAGAGTGTAAAACCTCATAATTCACGGTGCATTTTGCATAGAGTACTCAGACAAGCTTGCCTCCGTACTGGGGAAAATTAACCCTATACTAAATCTAGTATAGTATATTTGTCATGCCTAACAAATCTTAAAAGCAAGCCTGGAAGTGATTAAACTGTTTCCAAATAACTCATGTATACCAAAACAAAATTCAAGAATGTCTGTAGAAATGCAAAAATATCCAGCACTCAACAAGGCAAAATCACAAGTCAACCACAAATTACCAGGCATGCAAAGAAATAGGAAAATATGATCCATAATAGGGAGAAAAAAATTAATCAAAAGTGAACCAAAACTAACACAGATAATAGGATTAATAGACAAAGACATTGAAAAGGTAACTATAACAATATTCTACATGTAGAAGAAGCCAGAGGAAACACTATATAGTAGGCTGATTCATGAAATTTTTTAAAAATTTAAAAGCACAAAAAACCCAAATCAAATTCTAGAGTTGTAAAGTACAATGTCTGGGATGAAAAAACACTGTATGTGATAATGACAAGTTAGAAATTGCAGAAGAAAAAAAAATAGTGAATTTGAAGACATAGCAAAAGAAACTATCCAAAATTAAAAACACAGAGAAAATAGACTGAAAAAAAACAAACCAACAGAGACTCAGTGACCCATGGCATAACTTCAAGCAATCTAATATACCTGTAATTGGCGTCTCCAAAGGAGAGGAAGAGGGGGATTTGAAAAAAAAAAAAGGTAGAAAATTTTCCGAATTTGATGAAAACCATATACCCACAGATCCAAGCGGTTCAACAAGCCCCAATCACCAGAAAATTAAAGAAAACCATACCAAGGCATATCATGATCATCAAATTATTAAACCAGTGATAAAGAGAAAATCTTAAAAGTGGCCAGAGGAAAAAAGACACGTTATGTACAAAGGAACAAAGAGAAAGATAACACCAGATTTCTCATCAGAAATAATGCAAGCTAGAACACAGTGGAACAACATCTTTAAAGTATTGAATGAAAATGTGTCAAAATGTTTTCATTCAGTACTTTAAATACTTTAATGCTTTAAATAGTTTTTCATTCAATACAAAATTCATTCAAATTCTCAGAAGGCTAAATAAAAACTTTTAGACATACAAAAGTTGGAAGAATTTATCGACCTTCACTTCAAGAAATGTTAAACAATGTCCTTCAAAGAGAAGGGAAATGAAAACAGAAGCAAATCTGGATTCCCACAAAGGAATAAAGAGTGCCAGAAATGGTAAATAAAAAGACTTTCTTATTATTTAGGTCTCTTTAGGGTTGATAAACAATTTAAAGGGAGAAATAATAGCATTTATAAATTAAAAATTTTAGAATAATAGCAAATGTAAAGTACAATGTAACAACAACAACATAAAGGCTAGAAAAGGAGAAATGGAAGCATGTTATTGTGACATTCTCATGCTATTTGTGAAGTGAAATAAAATCACTTGAAGGTAGACTGGTTTAAGTGAAAGATGTCTTCTATAAACCCTAAAACAGCTGCTAAAATAACGAAACAGAGTTATAACTAGTAAGCCAACAAAGGATGTAAAATGAAATCACACACACATGCACATCAATGAATCCAAAAGAAAGAAGAAAAAGGGAAAACAGAACAGATGGGACAAATGGAAAACAAATCTCATGATGGCAAATTTAAATACAATCATATCAATGCTAACATTAAATGTAAATTATCTAAACATTCCAATTAAATGGCATAGATAATCTGAGTAGATTAAAAAGCAAGATCCAACCAAAAAACGCTGCCTACAAAACACTCACTTTAAACATACAGACATAGATCAATTAACAGTAAAAATCAGAACTGTATACCATGCTAACACCAATCAAAGGAAATCTGGAGTGGTTATATTAATATAAAATAGATTTCAGAGCTGAGAATATTACTAGAGATAAAGGGGTCATTTTATAACACTAAGGGGGTCAATTAATCAAAAGAACATAATATTTATGCATTGGATATGGTAGAGCTGTTTGGTGTGTAAAAAAACTAAAGATAATAAAGTTAACAATATTAAAAGGAATTTTCAACAACTAAATAGTGAATTTGATTAAAAAGTTGGCTCTCAATGATTTTAAAAAATCTGACAGAGTTTCCTGAAATCAGAATTAAACATCCAACAAGAAAAATGCAATCATTTTTTAACAGAATTTGAGCTTGTAACTTTGGCCAGCTTTAAAACAGCTGGGATTCTTGGACCAGAAAGAAAGCCATTCTTATATGGAGAGAAGATAAAAGGAATAATTTCAATTATGAAAATGGTGTTAGAAAATTATAAGGAAAACGTTTAAAAGATATTTTACGAAAAGTGAAATATTTTTCAGTTAAGCTACAAAATACATGGCCATAGAACTCAAGGCCTCTCTAACAACACCAAAAATTAATGGATCCAAAATGAAAAATTGCATGTGCTTTTCTTTAGCTGTAATTGAGTTATGTGATATGAGATACTGCTCAATTAATATTTTGAGAGCATTTTATCTCCAAGGACATCCAAATCTATAAAGAATGTTGTCAATCCATGACTTAAAAAATCAAACTTACGGCATAGATAATTCAAATCTTTTACATTTATCAAAGAAGAATTTCAGCTAAATATGAATAAGCTTAGTTTTGTGATAGGCAGTGCTCCAGCCATATTAGGACAATAACCTGGATTTAACAGTATTTTAAAACAAGTGACTGATGTTTCTTTTATTGCTTCATTCCATTCTATGATGCATATTGAAAACATATGTGCTCAGTTTGATACATCAGACTCTATGAAATGCATCATGGATGGATAGAGTTGTTAAAATCATTCAGTATATATGTGTAAGTGCTATGAATCATCACCAATTTCTAGAACTGTTTAAATGGCAATGAATTTCACTAACTTGTGCCCTTTACCAGTACTCCTTGGTAGATTTGTGGAATTTTTACAAGGAATTATCATATTCTTAACTGCAATTCAAAAAAAGGAATGCTTTCCAAATATTCAGTAATCAAAGACCAAAAAAAATGGCAGTCTCTCTGTTTTCTAACATACATGCACTTTCCATAAATGAGCCAAATTCAAAGAGTCAAAGTAAGGGAAAGCTTGTGACCTAACTATATGGATATTAAAATTGACATTGGAATTGAAACTTTTCACAATATAAGTCAATAATAATAATTTCACACATTCTTCCAATGTAAGTTAGTACACCAATGATTTTCACTGTGACTGTGCTATGTAAATTGCCTGCAAAAACAAGAAAAATTTGAAGACAGCTTTGTGATATTGATCAATTTTTAAATGCTTTTCAACTTACGTTATGCCTCCTTGGATTTCATGTCAATAACATAGAGTCAACAACGAGAGTTAGTGAATTTCGCTTGGACAGATACAATTTTGAAACTGTCATGCTTTTTGCTTCAAACTAAAATCAATTTTTCCAAAAAAGATGAACCAGTTTTGTCATTGACTTAAAGTAAAATGAATTTCTGGTATTTTATTCAGTTACCAGGATTTTAAGTATGCTTAGAACAATCTGGTACCTGAATCTATTTGTTCAACTGTGAATTTTATGAAATCTAAATACACATCAAGTATTTCGGAGACAAAAATTTATTGGGGCTTGCGATCTGCCTCGAGTGTAAAATATACGTTGGATTCCAAAGACTTAAATTGAAAACTATATAGAATATCTCACTAACAATTATTTACATTGATTACACGTTGAAACGATGAGATTGTGGCTGTATGGGGTTAACTACATTATTTAAATTAAATAAATAAAATATGCTATTAACATTCATTTAAATGTAACTTAAATGTTATTTCTGTTTCTCTTTACTTTTTTTAATGTGTTCAATGAAGGGGGGCGTGTTGTGCCAAGACAGGAGGGCAAGAAATGCTTTTTATCTCATGGCTAAACAGATCTGCCCCTAGGAAAACACGTCCATGCTGCTAAGGCCCAGCCTGGCGGGAAAAGGACCACGCGGTCTACCCGGAAAGCCCAGGATGCCCCGCGGCCCTACCCAGGATGCCCTGCGGCCGCCGCCCAGAATGCTGTGCGGCCCGCCCAAGATAGCACGCAGGCGCCGCCCAGAATGCTCCGCGGCCGCTGCCCAGGATGCCCCACGGCCCCGGCCCAGAATACACCGCGGCGGCAGGCAGGAACCAGACGGTGCTGCTTTCCCGGTTTCCAGGCCCACGCCAGACAGAGTCGAAGCCGTTACGGCCTCCCGGGCGGCCTGCGCCGCCTACCCGGCGAGGAACCCCCTCCATGGATCTCCCCTGGTACCTCGTCACCTCGAACTGGAGTTCCAGGGGGACCGTCAGCAGCTTCAGCAGCCCCCTGGACCGCTTGGTGATGGTTTCCTACCTCTTGTTGCTCCTGGGGATCGGGCTGTGGGTAGGTTGGGGCGCAGAGGGGAGGACGGGCCCGGGACACGCTGTTGGGTTTCACCCCTTTCCGGTCACCATGGCCTCACCTCCAACTCGTCCCAGCCCCGCCTTCAGTCTCTCCTTGACACGGTTCCTTCTCACCCCCAGACCCATGCAAGGGTAAATGCACTCTTTCAGCAGTGAAGCCATTCTTGAGCACCCCTACCTGCTCTCCACCCCACCCCCAAAAAAGAAACAGGTCAGATCCACTTAGGCCCGCTGCCTGGAGTCTAAGCCATATTTAATGAGTTATTATGATAATCATGGGGCTGAGGGTAAATGTTGACAGTTACCAGTTATTAAGCACATTAGGTGTCAACTGTTGTTCTAGTTTGCTAATGCTGCCTGAATGCAAAACACCAGAAATGGATCGGCTTTTATAAAGGGGGTTTATTTGGTTACAGAGTTACAGTCTTAAGGCCATAAAGTGTCCAAGGTAACACATCAACAATCGGGTACCTTCACTGGAGGATGGCCAATGGCGTCCGGAAAACCTCTGTTAGCTGGGAATGCATGTGGCTGGCGTCTGCTCCAAGTTCTGGTTTCAAAATGGCTTTCTCCCAAGATATTCCTCTCTAGGCTGCAGTTCCTCAAAAATGTCACTCTTAGTTGCACTTGGGATATTTGTGCTCTCTCAGCTTCTCTGGGGCAAGAGTCTGCTTTCAATGGCTGTCTGCAAAATGTCTGTCATCAGCAGCTCCTGTGCTTTCTTCAAGTGTCTCTCTTGGCTGTAGCTCCTCTTCACAACATCACTCACAGCTGCACTGAGTTCCTTCTCTTTGAGTCAGCTCATTTATATGGTTCCACTGATCAAGGCCCACCCTGAATGGGTGGGGCCATGCCTCCATGGGAACATTTCATCAGAGTCATCACCCACAACTGGGTGGGGCACATTCCAAGCAAATCTAATCAGCACCAAAATGTCCGCCCCACAAGACTACATCAAAGATAATGGTGTTTGGGGGACACAATTCATTCAAACTGGCACAGCTGTGTACCCAGTGCTTTACATGAGTCATCACACCCTCACAACCACATTGGGAATAACTTACCATTATTTCCCCCAGGTTTCACAGATGAGGAGACGGAGGCGCAAAGAGGCTAAGTGACTGCTAGGAAGTGAGGGATTTGGATTCAGACCTAGAGCTGTCTGTGTAGATTCATGAGCTCAGCCATTCTACCTTCCTAGCAAGACCTCAGAGGCCACCCATTTCTTAAGGCTCTAAGTGAGTCCTTTAAATTTGATTAAAAAGCTTGTTTTCTTTTCTGGGTACAAGGTTCTCTTAATAGGATGGAGACCATTTCTGCCCACCAGAGGTGGGTATGTAACCCCTCAAAAAGGCGTTTCCCTCTCATTTAAGCTGTTACAGGACTAGTAGCCATGTGGTCACTTTCAAAGGAAACCTGCTACTCCTTCTGTCTTTTGGGAGTCATGAAACTTGCATGGGTATCCAGAATACTCTGAGTGTTTCCTTCTTTATGTTATTGTGTTCCCTTTGGTTCTTTTTAAAAAAAAACTTTGTGGTTTTTTGTTGTTGTTTTTTGTTTTTCTCTTTCTTTTTTCTTTTTCTTTTGTCTCACTACCTTCTTTGACTCTTCCTTCTGCTTTGTGGAAGTAATGTAGATGTCCTTATATAGATAGTGGTGAGGGTGGTGAACATATATGTGACTATACAGGGAACCATCGATCGTTTACTTAGGATGGAATATATGGGTGTGAATAAAACCATCTTTAAAAAAAAAATGGGTTGATGGCAAAACCTTGAGGCAATGTACTGAGGAAAACAAGCCAGACACATAGCAACAAATATTGCAGGGTCTCACTGATATGAACTAATTATAATATGTGAACTCATAGACATGAAATATAAGGTACCAAGATACAGAACAAGGCTAAAGAATGGGGAGTGGTTGCTTAGTATGAGCAGAATGTTCAACTAGGTTGAACTTAAATGTTTGGAAATGAACAGAGGTGACGGTAGCATGTTGTGAGAATAACTAACAGTGCTGAATGGTGCATGAATGTGGTGGAAAGGGGAAGCTCAGAGTCACGTATGTCACCAGAAGGAAAGTTAGAGGTTAAAAGATGGGAATGTATAAAACAGGGAACCTTGGGTGGGCAGTGTTTGAGATTAACTGTACAAGTATTAGAAACCTCTTCCATGAACCAGAACAAATTTATGACACTACAACTAAAAGTTAATAATAGAGGGGCGTATAGGAAAAAATATATACCTATTGCAAACTATATACTACAGTTAGTAGTATTTCAGTGTTCTCTCAGAAACAGTGACAAATGTGCTTCACCAATACTATAAGTCAACAATGGGGGGGGGGTGGTTAGGGATATGGGAGGATTTGAGTTTCCTTTTTTTGTGTTTTGTTTTCTTTTTGTCTTTATTTCTTTTCTGGAGTAATGAAAATGTTCTAAAAATTGAACACAAGTTAATTGTGGTTATGGATGCACAGCTGTATGATGGTACGGGGGGAAATGGATTATACACTTTGGATCTTTGGATAATTGTATGGTTTCTGAACAATCACAATTTAAAAAAAACCTTATATTGTTTTTGGTTATGTTTTAACATCTTTATTGAGGTGTAACTGACACATTTAAAAGGTGAAATTTGAGAAGTTTGACATACCTATGTGCCTGTGAAACCATCACCAAATTCAAGATAATGGACATGTCCATCACCCTGAAGTTTCCTCATGTCCCTCTGTAATCTCCCACCTCCACACCCAAGCAACTATTGACCTGGTTTCTGTCACTATAGGTTTATCTTTTAGATTCCTAACCAGTGCAGCGTCCGTTACCCAGGAGAGGGTGCTGTGGAACCCAACCAGAAGTGTGTAGCATTGGCTTCACGGTTAGGCAGAAGGTGCAGGGGACACACGGTGCAGGCTGGAAGGCTGGTGACCCTTGTAATGCTGCAGCAAAATAGTACAAGCGATTCTGCGATATCTTGGATTCCTTATCTTTTAGATGTCTCATTCCATTTAGGAATCATATACTATGCACTTTCCTGTTGGCTTCTTTCACTCAGCATAATTATTTTGAGATTCATCCCTGTTATTATGGACATCAACACTTCGTTCCTTTTTTATTGCTAAGTAATATTCCATTGTATGAACATATGAGTTTGATTATCTATTTACCTGTTGATGGACTGTTGGATTGTTTCCAGTTTGGGGCTGTTACAAATAAAGCTGCTGTGAACATCTGCCTGCAAGTCTGTGTATGGACATGTGCTTTTATTTCTCTTAGGAGTAGAATGGCTGAATCCTATGGTATTTATATGTTTAATATTTTAAGAAACTGAAAAAAAAAACTTCTCAAAAGTCATTATAACTTTCCCCCCAGCAGTGTGTGAGGCATATATTGTTTTTAATTGCAAAAGTGTCACGTGCTCATTTTAAGAAATGAAAAGATGCAAAAATATTTAAAGGATAAGTTAATGGTCCTTGCCCAACCATCCCCATCTCTGTGGGATAACCAGGGGCCATGTAACCTTCCTCCCCATTCTCCATGCTTGTGCAAGTATATGTATGCTTACGTAGAGTTTTTGCCTTTACAAAAATGGGATCATACTGTACACATTACTCTGCAGCTAGCTTTTTTTTCTCTTAATGTATTATGGAGAGTCCTACAGGAAAATAGATACCGATCTAGCTCATGTTCATTTTATCTACCCAATATTCTTGACACAGATTGTTGCCAAGTTTGTTTGGGTTTTTATGTGTTGGTGCTTTTAACTTCTGAAGCATGGATTCCCCAAAACTGGAATTGTAGGGTCAACAGGGCATGTTTACTTTAAATTTTGATAGATATTTCTAAATGGCAATCCCAAGGGCTTTTGAGATTTTCAGGTAGTGTATGAGCAGACTGTTCCTCCCAAGCCCTCATCAGCCTTGAACCTTACAACCTGTTTAATTATTTCCCCATCTGATGGGTCAGATGTAGCTTTAATTTGCACTTCCCAGACTCCTAGTGAGGTTGAGCATCTGTTCATATGTTTATTTTCTTCTGAGTGTTCTCTTCTGTGAATAGCCAGTTTATTTGCTCATTTTGAAATTGGGTTGTTTGAATTGCTTTTATCAAGTTGCCTGTCATTTGAATTGCTAATATGTTTTTCCCCATCTTTTGGATTGACCAGGGTTTTTCAGCCTCAGCACTACTGACTCTTAGGGCCAGACAATTCCTTGCTGTGGGGATCTGTCCTGTGCATTCTAGGATGTGTAGATCTCTACCCACTCGTGACAACCAAAAACGTCTCTAGAAATTGACATCTGTCCCCTGGGTGAGGGGTGGGGGAGTCACCCCTGGTTGAGAACCGCTGGTCTAGGCTCTGTTAATGGTGACTTTTTGTCATTTGAATTTTTGTTCACTTTGAAAAAGTCAGCTTTCTCTTTTCCTTTATATCTGAACATACTTTCTGACTTGCTTAGGAAGGTTTAACCCCACTCCAGGAGTACAAAAAAATCTAAATTTTCTTCTGATGGTTTTATAGTTTTTGGGTTTTTTTACATTTAAAATAACATCTGGAATTTATTTTTATATGTGATGTGAGGGAGGGGGGATCTAGCTTTATGTTCTCCCAGTTATTAGGTAAACCACCCATTTCCCGTTGAATTGAAGTGCCCACATTTGCACAGATGCATCTTCTTTCTGAAAGTCATCATAAGCTTCTACCCACTGAACCCCCTCAAGGAAGTGGGAAATCTTGGTCTTTGATACTGGTGCCTTGACTCTTACAGGATTGGAGCAGGGGGCATATTCTTTGTTTATTTGTTTTCTCTTTTCTCAATCTCAGCCCTGAGATCCTTGAGAAGGTACTGGCTGCACCCTCAGGCCCCACCAACCTGCCTGCCATGATGGTTGTATTATTCCAGAAAGAGAGCAGGGAGCAAGTCAGGGACATGTGCTGAAGCCACCAACTTCCAGATTCTCCTCTCCTTCCTATATTTGGGCTTTTCTTTAATGAAAAGAGAAGCTGATTTATTCATCTTAGAATATCTCATAAATTCCCCTTTAAAATCCAAATGCACCTGTATCTATGTACTGCCGATTCCTTCCTCAAGAAACGTCAGCTATGCACCCAGGGGACCTAAATAAATATTTACTGTGTGGATGGAGGAACGCTGACTTGCTGTGGCTGAATTTGGAGAGTTACCCCTTTGGTTTCAGGCTTTATGATGTGAAGAGACCTTGTTAAAATGTAGATACCTCAGATGGTGGTAATGAATTAACTTCCCCCCATGGAAAAACCTTTCCATTAAGCATGCTAATCCTAAGAAATCCAGGATAGCCCCTGTATTGTCTTTTTTATTATTAGAGAAGTTGTAAGTTTACAGAAAAATCATGAAGAAAAGAAAGAGTTCCCATAAACACCCCAAACACACACGCAGAGTTTCCGTGTTAACAGTTTTCATTAGTTTGGTACTTTTGTTACAATCAAGGAAACAATATTATTAAAATTTTTCTGTTAACTCTTGTCCATAATTTACTTTAGGGTTTACAGTCCTATGATTTTTTTCTAATTTTCATTCTACTAACTTATTTACAACCTAAAATTTCCCCTTTTAACTACATCCAAATTTATGATTCAGTGGTGTAAATTATGTTTACAGTGTTGTGCTACCATCACCGTCCCTTCACTACCAAAACATTTCCATCATTCCATTGAACCCCTGAACATTTTAAGCCTTAACTTCCTATTCCTTATTTCCAAATCAATGAGATCATTCAATATTTGTCTTTTTGTGTCTGGCTTATTTCACTCAACATGATGTCATCAAGTTTCATCTGTGTTGTCACATGTACCAGGACTTCATTCCTTTTTAGGGCTGAATAATATTCCCTTGTATTCCCACATTTTATCCGTTCATCTATTGATGGACACTTGAGCTTGGCAATTGTGAATAATGCCACCATGAACATCGGTGTGCAAATATCTGTTTCAATTCCTGCTTTCAATTCTTTTGGGTATATTACCTAGTAGTGGCATTGCTGGGTCGCATGGTAATTCTATACTTAGCTTTCTGAGGAAGCACCAAACTATCTTCTACAGTGGCTGCACCATTTTACATTGCTACCAGCAATGAATGCGACTTCCTATTTCTCCACATCCTCTCTGATACTTGTTATTTTCTGTTTTTGTAATGGCAGCCATTCTAATGATATCTCATTCTGGTTTTGATTTGCATTTCCCTTTTGGCTAATGATATTGAGCATATTTTCAGATACTCTCTGGTCATCTGTGTATCTTCTTTGGAGAGACGTCTATTCAAGTCTTCTGCCCATTTTTTTTTTAATTTAGTTTATTGAAATACATTCACACACCATACAGTCATCCATAGTATACAATCAACTGTCCACAGTATGATAACATAGTTATGCATTCGTCACCACAATCTATCTCTGAACATTTTCCTTACGTCAGAAAGAACCAGAACAAGAATAAAAAATAAAAGTGAAAAAAGAACACCCAAACCATCCCCCCATCCCACCCCATTTGTCCTTTAGTTTTTATCCCCATTTTTCTACTCAACCATACACTAGATAAAGGGGATGTGATCCAAAAGGTCTTCACAATCACACTGTCACCCCTTGTAATCTACATTATTATATAATCTTCAGGAGTCCAGACTGCTGGGTTGGAGTTTGGTAGTTTCAGGTATTTACTTCTAGCTATTCCAATACATTAAAACCTAAGAGGTGTTATCTATATAGTGCATAAGAATGTCCACCAGAGTGACCTCTCGACTCCATTTGAAATCTCTCAGCCACTGAAACTATTTCGTCTCATTTCTCATCCCTGTTTTGGTCAAGAAGATACTCTCAGTCCCACGATGCCGGGTCCAGATTCATCCCCGGGAGTCATATTCTGCATTGCCAGGGAGATGTACACCCCTGGGAGTTGGGTCCCATGTAAGGGGGAGGGCAGCGAGTTCACTTGTCGAAATGGCTCAGTTAGAGAGAGAGAGGGCCACATCTGAGCAACAAAGAGGTACTCAGGGGGAGACTCTTAGGCACAACTACATGCAAGTTTAGTCTCTCCTTTGCAGTAACGAGCTTCATAAGGGCAAGTCCCATGATCGAGGGCTCAGCACATCAAACCGCCAGTCCCATTGTTTGTGACAACATCAACACCAGTCCAGTGAGGATGTCCAACACTTCCGCACCTTCCCCCAGATCCTTGGGGCTGGGGAGGGGGAGGCTGTAAATATATTTTTTATTATCTGCCCAAATTACTCTGGGATGTGTCACTATTTCACTCCAGCCTTTACTAACTTACCATATCTCACTTCCTATTCAAAGTTCCATGCAATTGTGGTGTTTGAACAAACTGACTGTAGAGTTGTACCATTTAGAAAATTTAGATCCTATACCAAACAGACATCTCTTCCCTTGGTCTCACATGGAAGTTGAAGTTTTAAAACACAGTCAGTTTCGACCTTTACCCTTTGGCCTGGTTTGCCCTGGTCTTAACCAGACCTGCTTCATTCATATCACTAATTGAAGTCTGTTGCCCATTTTTTAAATTGGTTTGTTGTCTTTTTGTTGTTAAGTTGAAGGATTTCTTCTAGTCTGGATATTAAGCCTTTATCGGACGTGTGGTTTCCAAATATTTCCTCCCATTGTGTAGGTTATCATTTTACTTTTTTGTGATAAAGTCCTTTGAAGCAAAAAAAACTTTTAATTTTGATGAGGTCCCATTTATCTATTTTTCTGTTGTTGTTTGTGCTTTGGGTGTAAAATTTAAGAAACTATTGCCTAACACAAGGTCCTGAAGGTGCTTCCCTACGTTTTTTTTGAATAGGAATTTGATAGTTCTGACTCTTATATGTAAGTCTTTGCTCCATTTTGAGTTGATTGTTGTATAAGGTGTGAATTGGGGGTTCTTCTTCCTTTTTTGCAAATGGAACTCCAATTTTCCCAGCACGTTGAAGAGACCATTCTTTCCCACTTGAGTGGTCTTTGTCCCCTTGTCAAAATCAGTCAGCCATAAATATAAGAGTTGATTTCTGAGCTCTCAATTTGATTCCATTGGTCTCTAGGTCTGTCCTTGTGCCAATACCATGCTGTTTTGATTACTGTGGCTTTGTAATAAGTTTTAAGGTTGGAAAGTGTGAGTCCTCCAACTTCATCCTTTTTTTTCAGGATGGCTTTAGCTATTCAGGGCCCTTTGTCCTTCCGTATAAATTTGATAATTGACTTTTCCATTTCTGCAAAGAAGATTGTTGGGATTTTGATTGGGATTGCATTGAATCTGTAAATTACTTCGGGTACTCTACAATGATAATGGCATTTATGATTACCCAAATGGTTGCCTTTACTGTGGGTCTCTATTTCTTTGTGCTGTCTTGAAGCACTGTCTAGTATCCTTTCCTTTCAGACTGCAGAACTCACTTTCACATTGCTTGGAGGGCAGGTCTAGTGGTGATGAATTCTCTCTGTTTTGTTTATCTGGAAATGTCCTAATCTCTTCCTTATTTTTGAAGAAAGTCTCACCAGATATAAAATTCTTGGATGGCTGTTGTTTTCTTTCAGCGCTTTAAGTATTTCAAACCACTTCCTTCTTTTCTCTATGGTATCTGATGAGACACTGGCACTCAATCTAAGTGCATCTCCCTTGTACATAACACGTTGCTTTTCTCTTGCAGCTTTCAGAACTCTCTCCTTGTTCTTTGCATTAGACAGTGTGATCAGTATATCGTGGGGTGTGTTTTTCTTCATGTTTATTCTTTTTGGTGTTCTCTGAGCTTTTTGGATCTGCATATTCACGTCAGTTGCTAAGTTTAGGAGTTGTCTGTTGTATTTTTTTGAATATTTCCTCCGCCCCTTTTTTTTCTTCTCCTTCTGGAACTCCTATATATATTGGTTTTCTTGATGGTGTCCCAAAGGTATCCTAGGCTGTTTTAGTTTTTCATAATTTTTTTTTCCTTTCTGCTCCTTACCCTGACTCATTTCAAAATTCTTGTCTTTGAGTTTGCTCATTCTTTCTTCTGCCACCTCCAACCTGCTCTTGAAATCCTCCTGGACATTTTTGATTTCTGTTATTGTTGTCTTCAACTCCAGTAGTTCTGTTTAGTTCCATTTCAAATTTTCTATATCTTTACTAGGATTCTATTATTGCTCATTTGTTATTTTCCTGGTATCCTTTATTTTCTCTTTGTATTTTCCTTTATTTCCTTGAGTATTTTAAGATCATTTTTTAAAGGCTTTGTTCAAGATGTCCACATTCTGATCTTCTTCATTGGTGTTTTCTGGATTTTTTATCCTGTTCTTTGGATGGGCCGTCATTTCCTGTTTCTTTGTTTCTCTTGTACTCTTTTGTTGCACACTGTACCTTCTAATATTTTAAAACGTTAACCCTGGGACTTATTCCCTGGGATGCCTGTTTCTTGATTTTGTAGCCATCTGGAGATAACGGGGAGATTTTCTTGAACTTTAGCCCTGCTATCAGGAAGGCCTGCCCAAGGTGAATGTAGTGGGCAGGGTTTTCCCTGTTTTTCTGGGCCTGTGTCTTGTCATGGGTTTTTGCTTGTTAGTTGTTTTGGAGTTCCCCTGTTTAAGAAGTTCGATTGTCCCGTCTGTTCCCCAGGAGACAGACCTCCCTCTCTCTGGTGTTTGAAGCTGGCAAGCCTTTACCTCAGACCCTCTGCCTCTATGATCTGTTATACTCTTTCCATTATCTCAAGCTGCTTTCGCCTGGAGGGCAAATTCTGGGAGGAAAGAAATTACAGCAAGGACTTTCCCAAGTCACTCTTTCCCAGAAGAACCATGAAGGAGTTCCAGGGATCCACAAAAGGGGCACAGACCAGCTCCAAAGTGCCTTGGGGAGGGGATCAGGAAGCTTCTTCCCAGCTCCCCAAAGCTGAGTTTTCTTGGCCTGCCCAGGAAATGAAACCCTTCAACTAATTGTCCCCCACAGCCCTGAAGAAGTGCAGCATCTTTAAGTCTCCCCTGCTGTGACCTTTGTCCGGGGCAGGTTGAAACAGTGGCCGCCCTCAGAGCCAGGCCCCCAGCGATCCGAAGTTGCTAATCAAAAGCCATGATCAGTGATTGGCTGTGCCCACCCCTGGTCTCAGGGAAGAGGATTTTGATGTCCCTTTCTGTCACCAGCAAGGTAGCCAGGGGCTGGACCCCACGGCAGCCTGCCATGGTACTGGGGGTTGGGCACCGGTAGCCGCCACACGGTGAGAGCGATTTACTGTTCTTTAGCATAATTTATCAGCCTCTTCCTCCTGCTCTTCCCTGGATGCTGTACAGTGTTCTTCTGTTCTCCGTGGTTTCAAAATAGCTGTTTCAGACCGATCCTGCCTGGTCACCAGTTGCTCTGGTGGAAGGACTGAGTCCTGGAGCTCCCTACTCCGCCATCTTCCCAGTCCTCCTGCCAGTTTTCAAAGCTGAGTTTTCTGGATTTGGCACTCGCTCAGTTACTGCCACCCTTTAGCTCTTTCCTAGAATTCTGAGGAAGATGGGTCTGCAGTTTTTCGTAGTTGTTCAGAGTCTCTGTGGGGAAATGGCACTCTGCAGCACCTCACACTGCTATCTTGGTCCCACTATTGCCTTCGGATCATGGCAGGGATCTGAGGATCGGGGGTGCGGACCCTGAGCACAGAGGACTTAGACGTGTGGAAAGGGCACCGCAGTGACAAGACTGTGCCAGCCCTCCTGGGGAAGACGTGTGCAACCAGTGCTGCCAGTCCCGATCCAGCCAACCGTTCACTAAACCACTTCGCTCCCAGGCTCTGCCAGAGACCAAGCCCCTGGTTAACCACGTGGGAGACAATAAAGCAATCTTGTTTTCCCAAGGGTGTAGAGAAATGGTCATGCTCATGCACACTCATAGCTGGAGGAGACTGACCCTCCTCTAACTCAGGGGTTGGGGCCCTATTACTAAAAAGGAAGAAAAGGGGTGCAATGGATTTTGAGATCTCTGCTCTAGATCTTTACCTATAAACCAGCGTCATCTATATGAGAAACCTGGGTCTTTGGAGCAGTCTGTGGTTTCTGGAAGCCATGTATGTTATATTCATTTTTTTTTTTTTTTAGGTTGTGCTGACCAGCAATCGTGGGACCGTAGAAGACTTCTTCCTGGCTGGCCGCAATATAGCATGGGGCCCGGTGAGTCCACCTTGCCCCTGGTTGTCCACTTCTGAGGCTGCATGCTAGTTAGTTTATTAAGTTTAATTTAGATGTCTGATACCCAAAAGAATTTGAGTTGCTAAGTCAGAAATGCCCCTTAACTCTTGAGTAATTTCTTACCTAAATATTTCCATTCGATGCAGTTCAGTTCAGTGTGATAACCATTTACTACGTGCCTGGGATGTACAAGGCGTTGCTCTAAGTTCCAGGGTAGAAAAGTGAAGCAGATCGTCCTGCACTCTGGAGCTCACAATCTACAATGGGAATTAGCGTGTTTTCAACTCACTGCAGTATATTACTTTGCAATATTATACATTCAAAAGAGGGGCATGGGCCAAGTATGAGCAAACAGTAGATTGGGGTTGCTAGGTGGAGGTAGTGGATTGTGTAGGACAGGAAAAGTCTTACAGAAGTGGGATTATTTGAGCAAGAGATTGAGGGTTGCCTAGGTGTTTGCCAGGTAGATGAGGTAGGGCCTGTTCCAGGCAGAGGGAACAGCAGAAGCGGATGCATGGAGACACCAAACAGCGGGATGCCAGATGGCGAGCAGCACGACGGAGGGGCCGGGAGCATTTTCTTTGTTGTTCACATGTGAAATAATTTACTGATGATACAAAATGATTCTGGCTTAAAATCCCCTACCCCCCTTGCCCCTTGCCCCTCCACGCCCCCTGCACCCACGCTGGGGTAGGTGGGAGCACCTCAAAAGGAGGAAGATGTGGGGACCAAGCCAGAGCCAGGGCTGCTTTATAACTCATGATGTGAAAATATTCATCCGTTTTCCATACTGAAATGTGAGGTGCTTTTGGAGAGTTATGCAAGAACCAGATTGTTCAAAGAACGTGGTCTTTGTCCTCAAACTTTACCCAGGCCTGTGGTGAGGATCCGGGTTTTCACATTTGGGTAACACAACTACACATTGGAGAAAGTGCCTTGATTCAGAGGCAGACGAGAGAGCAGGCATTCACATTAATGGCTCAACCAGAAAGAGCCTTGGCCTCAGTCACCTGGGTGATTTGGGTAAAAGCATTTTCCCGGCATTAACTATCTGAATTATGGCTTTAATTTTCTCTTTTTAAAACCTGGTTTAGAAAGAGATTGAATATGGCAGAGAAATGTTTGCAGCGGGCCTCTGAACTTAGTTTATTTCTCAGCGGAAGATTCTAGTGGCATGATCACTTCCTGAGCCATGGAGCCCCCTATCTCTCATCTGAGCCAGTCTTTCGACTTCAAGTTGTGTTTTCTCTCCCCAGAAAAAAAATGAGACTCTGCTACCCATGTTACCTCATATAAGCTGTGATGCCCAGTACGGTTTTCAGGAGACACAAGCATGTTCCAACCTCTCAGTGTTTATTTACATATGTTATGATTTACTAATGTCTTGACTTTGGCTTCTTTTTTCATCATTAGGATTATTGCTTAATAAAAAAGGAATCGTGGTATGATTAAAGGAAATTGAAATTGAAAAACTGTTTGCCCCTTCAGCTTTCTTTCTTTTGTATTTTTATTCAATTAGCAAATATCTGCTGGGTGCCAACTGCTCTTGAGACCTCCACAGTGACCTGGCGGTCAGTTCTCAGTCCCTGCTCAACAGCAGCTTCTGGAACGTCCCCCCTCCCCTTCCAAGGGCTTTCCTCACCTGCTTGCATGCTGTCCTACTTCCTCATTTCCCCCTGCCTCACTGGGCACACGTTCTCAGCCTTCCTTCCTGCTGCTTCCCCATCTCCCAGCTTCTTAATGCTCGAGTTCCTTCTCCAGGCTTAATCCACAGACCCCTCCTCTCCAGCTGCTCTCACCCACTTGGCCATATCTTCTAGTCGTGTGGCTTCAAATACCAATTATATGCTAACAAATGCCAAACTTACACCTGCAGCTCCGATCTCCCCACTGAACTCCCCACAGATACACCCAGTGCCTGTGCGACACCATCTTCTGAAAGCTCTACCAGAAATCTCGAGCTGAACAAGTCCACAACAGAGCCCTGAATTTCCCTCTGTACGTCCACCCCTCCTGCAGTCTTCTCCATCTTCTACACAACAATTCCCTCCTTCCACTTGCTCAGGTGTCGAAACTTGGGAGTCATCTTAGTCTCTTCTCTTTCTCTCACACCAAAACACCCAATCCATCAGGAAGTCCTGCAGCTCTATCTAAAGCATGTATTTGGAATGTGACCACTTCTCACCGACTCTACCTCCAGATCTCACCTGGATTGACCGTATCAGCTTTCTCTCCAGACTCCCTCCTTCTGCCTCTACATCTCCTCTATACCCATCTATAGGCATTTGCAACAAAGCAGCCAAAGGGAGCCTGTTAAAGCTTAATTCAGACCTTGTCCAGTGGCTCCCTTCTCACCCAGAGTGACAGCTTCAGCAGGCCACAGGTGACCCACCCCCCTGACCTCGCTGACCTTGCCTCTTACAATGCCCATCCCCAAGTTCTAGAACACTCCAGCCTCACTCCTACTGTTCCTTCTGCCTGGAGGGCTCTCCCCAGAGAGCCGCCGTCTTGCTCCCACCCACAGTGACATGCTCCCCAGTGCCTCCCTCCACTTTCCCACTTTTCTTTTTCCCTATAGCATTTATCACTGTCTGATATGTTATAAAATAGCCCTCTAAATTGTTTCATTTACTGTTTCTTTTCCCCAAAGAATATAAACGTCATGGGGGAAAGCATTTTTTTTTAATCTACTTTTATTCACTTCTGTATCTCTAACACCTGCAACAGCCCGTGGCACAATGGATATTTATTAATATCTATTGAATTAATGAATGATGACTTCTAATCTACTTCTTTATTCAATAATGTATTAATATCTTTTTAGATCTATATAAACATAGAAACATAGATGGATGATTGATATATTGATTTTATACATGTGTGTGATTACATGGTATAATCTCAATAGACATTCAATTGTTTGTACACTGTATTACTGGACAATTTGGACTTTGTAACTTCTTACTCTTATGAAAAATGTAGGGAACATTCTTAATAGTAAAAATAGCTACCATTATTTGAGTACCATTGTTTGTTTATTATGTGTCTCTTGTAAGACTTTTTGCTTTATGTCTGTCATATCTCTTTGTCTGGTTTAATGTTTTTGGTCTTAAATGCTACTTTGTCTTATGCTGATCTCATCTGTGCTGTTTTCTCTTTGTTTACATTTACCTGCAAGGTTTTATGGTCTTCAGCCTTTCTTGGTAAGTTGGTTTTAAATGTGTCTTCATGTCAACAGCATAATAGCTGGATTTTTAATTTGGAATAGAGTGGCTACCTGTATTCAGTTCAAAAGTTATTATTCGTTTAGGAGGTGTTTTATTCATTTTAAATGCCTCTCTGATTTTTTTACTTTACAAGTTAACAGATGTTGGTTGTAAAAGAAACAAAAATGTTCAGTCCAAGTATAGAACTTTACATTTTTTCCCACTCCATCCCCATAACCACCATCTCATTCCTAGAAGTATTTTGTTTTATATCTTGCCAGAATCACTCCTAAGCATGTGTATACATGCATGTGCATAAGTGTGATACGCACACAGAAGCATATGTGTGTATATATATATGTGTGTGTGTGTTTTTAAGGAGATTATGTTATACATAGTATGTAACCTAATATTAATCACTTAATAGAGCTACCTTATTCTCTTTATATGCTACACTGTATTTCATCATATTCATCTACTTCAGTTTATTAAGTGTTGTAGATGATCATTTGGATTGTTTTCACTTCTTTTATTATTTCTCAAACAGTGACAGAATCACACTCCTGCTAATGTTTCTGCAGTGGGGAAATGCAAGTAGATCAGGGGAGCACGTGGAGGGCAGCAGCAGAAAATACCTGCTTTTTTCACTCCATCTTCACTTGGCTTCTAATTCATAGTGAGGGGCTGTAAGGAAGAACAGAAATGGGAATTCGTGAACCTCGGCACGAATGTGCGTTTCTGGAAATGAATTCTCGGAGCTGGAGTATGAATTCTGGCATGTCATCCCCTTCTGGTTTTCAGATGGGCGCCTCCCTGTTCGCGTCGAGTGTTGGCAGCAGCCACTTCATGGAGCTGGCGGGGAAAGGAGCTTCCTCGGGGATTGCCGTCGGGGCTTCCGAGTGGAACGTGAGTAACGCCTCCTGCAGCAGCGAAGCTCCGCCTTTATCAAAGTCCGAATAAAACTCATAAACCTAAAAACTCGGTTTCAATCTTGAGTAAATATTTCAGACTTCTTAAGGAGTCACAGGAGAAGAGACCTAGTCTTTGGTTTCTCAAAGAGACTGTGCTGGTTTTCATTCTTCTTAGTAAATTAATGAAGAGACAGAGAATATTTGCATTCTAAAAACCATAGGAATACAGTGAACAAAGAGCAGTTATTAGGAGACTAGTCAGATAGGGAAAAGATCATATTAAAGTTTAAATATACATCTGTGTATGTGTATGTATGTATGCATGTGCTCTGTCTTTTTCAGTATTTATTGAGAATGGGCTTAACCAAGCTCTTTGAGTTGTCCAGCTAGTTGCTACAAGCTCCTGGTGAATCTCCCAGGAATACCAAGTTTCAACAATAAACCTTACAAAATATTGGATTATTTATTTAATCTGTGGAATGTGTTTGTTGTAAGACATGGAATTTGTTCACCTAAATTGTAAATGAATGTTTGATTCTGGGTTAATTTACTCATCTCTATATAAATCATCTAGCTATTTTTAATAAATCAGAAAGCTCCATGCTTTTTGAGTCTCCTCTTTCATTTTGTACACTCCACAAAATAGAAAATGCTTCCAGCAAAGTCGATTCCAAGCACAGTGAAAAGCCCTGGTCTTCACCATCTTTTACATCTCACAATTCACTAGCACCTCCTTCTTTATATATCCAACGCGCCCTATGCTTTCTTTGTGAAGAAAGTCAGAATCAAATTTATTACATAATTTCAATAACTTGAGTAAAATTTTGGTATAATTCTCTCCTGTTTCCCTGAGTGGTTTCTTGTTTTTTTTTTTTCCAGTATTTGATTTGTCTGTCTTTTAAATTGTATTATAAAACCACCTCATTCCTATAAGGAAGCAGGCAAAAAATAAATTAAAAATTAATACCTTCATTAAAAATTGGCTTAATTACACCACCCCCCAGTTAATAATGTACCATTTTTAGGCAAAGAACAAGTGCCCATACAGTAAGTTCACTGTGCTGGAAGGTGTATGTTTGGGCTTTTGTGTGTAAAGTCCCGGTAGCCATACGTTTGTCAGGCTCAAAACAGATGGTAACTGAGTTTTCATTTCATTTAATGGTCTAGGTGGGGACTCTGATTTAATTGTTCCTGTTCTTGGTTTCAGACTCTATTTCTGCTCCATCTTGTTGGTTGGATATTTGTTCCCATCTACATTAAGGCTGGGGTGAGTGTTCATTATCAGTTACTCTGTTCTCTATACTGTTTTTTCTTACAGATATGACACATGCACTAAAAGCAACACGAAGGACGGGTTAAATGTCTCCATCTTTTGGTTCTTGCCCTGGCTTCCCCCAGATCCTGAGAAATGCCTGAAACCCATCAATGGGCCTGAAACCCATTGGCACTGGCTACACAGACTCCAGTAGCTGTTTTCCTTTGCACCTTATTCAAGAGTTTACCTCTTAAGGCTTTCCTATAGAACACCTTTAAATTTTATTGAAAAATAAGACCAAAATAAAAATTAAACAATGATTGGAAGAATCAGTATCCTTAAGATGTTAGTTCTCTCCACATTGGTCTCTACCTGGAATACAATTCCAAGTAAAATCCAAATAAGATTTTTTGGGCAACTTGCAAGCTGATTCTAAAATGTATGTAGAAGAGCAAAAGATAGGAAAGATACTATCCATGAAAAATGAGAAGGACTTGCCCTACCAAATACCAGGACTTACTATACAACTGTAGTAATTATGAGTCTATGGTACTGACACAGGGATAAACCCATTGCCAAGTGGAAGAGTGGAAAAGCCTGAACATAGACTCATATGTGTGGACACTTGACCATGACATTGATGGCATTGTGGATCACTTGGGAAAGGAGAGCCAGTTGATTGCATATGAAAAAAATAAAATTGGATCCCTACTCTACACAAAAATCGTGTTAGATTGATTAAAGTCTTTAATGGGAGAGGCACTGTTTTTTAAAACTTTTAGAAGAAAGTGTAGTGTATCTTTATGTCCTTGGGGTAGAGAAGAATTTTTAAATATGATGCAGAAAGCACAAATCTCTGGGTGACAACTCAAATATGCATGCATGCATAAGACCCGTAGGAGCCCAGCCAAAAGCAAGCAGAAACTATAGGGGAGTCTGTCCTGGAAAGGCAGAATCACACCTACTGAGATTTGTGAGTTTACTGTGCCTTTGACTAAGTACCTTCCCCAGCCCACACAGAACATGGGCAGTGGAAAGCAGAAGGCTTATTGGCTTGAGATGTCCGAGGACAGAACTGAGAGCTGGCAAAGCAACTGGAAATTTAGGTAGGGAACCTAGAAAACAAGGAGACCAGAGAGAGGTTTAACCCCCTAATCTGTGTACAGACTCTACCCAAATCCTTGGCTAGCTGCCAAACTACACAGGTGCAGGGAAAAACCCAAAATAGGAGACTAAAATAGGAGCATCTGGAAGCCAAGAAAAACAAGTAGACACACCAGCTGCTGCAACCTGGGGTGTGGAGTGGAGTAGTGGTGACAGAGTTTGAATGAATTGCCTACTAAAACAAGAAACAGCAATCCTCAGAAGAACAAAACAGATTCCAAAGTGTTGCAGTGTATTGCCTATAATGGCCAATTTTCATCCAAGTAGTGCTAGACGTACAAAGAAATGAAAAAATGTGACCCACACTTGGGGAGGGGGGGCAATAAATAGAAATTGACTCTCAATAGGCCCGGATGTTGATTTAACAGACAAAGACTTGAAAGTTGCTCTTCTGTGTTCAAAGAATTAAAGGAAAATGTGTTAGTAATGAATGAACAAAAGGGTCCTCTCAAAAGAGATTGGAACTATAAAAAAGCACTAAATGGAAATGTTAGACATAAAATCACAGAATCTGAAATGAAAAATACACAAGAGGGGATCAACTGCAAATTTAAGATGGTAGATGAAAGAATCAGTGAACTTGAAGATAGTCAATAGGAATTACCCAGGATAAACAACAGAGAGAAAAAGATTGAAAAAGGAACAAAACTTAAGAAGCCTGTGGTACAGTATCAAGCAGTTATACATACATGTAATTAGAGTCCCAGAAAGAAAAGAGAGAGAGAAAGAGTGTTCTGGTTTGCTAATGCTGCCATTATGCAAAATACCAGAAATGCATTGGCTTTTATAAAGGAGGTTTATTTGTTTACAGAGTTACAGCTTTAAGGCCATAAAAGTGTCCAAGCTAAGGCATCAACATTAGGGTACCTAAACTGAAGGATGGCTGATGGTTGTCTGGAAAACCTTCATTAGCTGGGAAGGCACATGGCTGGCATCTGTGGATCCCGGGTTGTGTTCCAGCTCCTCTCTCAACTCCTGTGTGTTCTTGGTTCTTTCTCCCAGGACATATCTCTCTAAGTGCCTGGGGGTTCTGTCTTAGTATATACCGGGGCATAGTCTGGGCTTCATCTCTCTTAGCTTCGCTGAAGCAAACCGTGGACTAGCAAAAGTCTGCTTTCAACAGCCATCACCAAAATGTCCCTCTCAGCTACGCTGAGGTCCTTCTGTTTGTAAGCTCCTTTATAGGACTTCAGTGATTAAATCAAGACCCACCCTGAAAGGGCAGGGTCCATATCTCCATGCAAATAATTTAATCAAATGTTTAGCCCACAGTTGATTGAGTCACATCTCCATGGAAACATTCAGTCAAAGGATTCCAACCTAATCAACACTAATACGTCTGCCCCCACAAGATTGTATTAAAGAATATGGCTTTTGGCAGGACATAATATATCCAAACTAGCACAAGGAGGCAAAAAAAAAAAGAAGAAGAAGAAGAGGAAGAAGAAATAATGGCTGAGAATTTCCCCCAAGTTTGGTGGAAAACATTAATTTACAGATTCAAGAATCTCAGCAGACTCTAAGTGAGAAAACCACACCCAGGTACCTCGTAGTCATGCTGCTAAAAGCCAAAGGTAAAGAGAAAATCTTGAAAGCAGTGAAAGAAAATTAACACACTGTATACAAGGGAACAACAATGCATTTAATGATGATTTCTCATCAG
Source organism: Choloepus didactylus (assembly GCF_015220235.1). Taxonomy (NCBI): domain Eukaryota; kingdom Metazoa; phylum Chordata; class Mammalia; order Pilosa; family Megalonychidae; genus Choloepus; species Choloepus didactylus. The sequence continues at coordinate 1,046,177 of NW_023637590.1, forward strand.
AAACAATGGAGGCCTGTGTATTAGTCAGAGGTTACAAGTCAGGATCTCCAACTAGGGTTTCAGAGAATTCCGAAGGATAGCCAGCTGGTCGAAGCAGAGATAGAAATAATTCTTTCTGACTGCTGAAGTCATCAGTTCTCCCTTTATGGCCAGCTGACTGAATGAGACTTCTCTCACTGCTGAAAGCAATCTCCTTTTTTGATTGTAGATGTAATCAGCAATAGATGCAGTCAACTGACTAATAACTGAAATCCACAAAATAGCCTCACAGTAACAATCAGGCCTGTGCTTGCTTGTCTGAACAACTGGACACCATCACCTGGCCAACTTTACACATGAACTTAAAAATCACAGTCTACCCGTTGTCAACTTGGCACCAAACACATATCCTTGTTCGTACTTAATCTCTAAATAAAAACAATAATGGTCATACTTCTGCCTAACAACATTCAACTGTGCTAAGTAACCAGAAATGCACTAATCCTTTCCCCAGAAGAGTATGCAAGTCCTTAGGTAATAATCACTCTTAAACTGAATATCCTGTAACCTAAATACTATGACGAAAAGTTAATACAATTTATATGATAAGGGGATAAGATGGGAAAAATTTTGCTTTGTGTATATATACAAACATATTCATAAAAAAACAAGAAATATTCATAACCATTACAGACCTCTTTTCTGTAACTGGTCTTGTGGTCAGAGCTCATATTTATAATTAACTTCTTCTACTACCTGTTCCATATATTGCCTTTATCTTCAGCAAGTGCCTCATTGTAAGACCAGAGAATTCCATGAGCATGTGCCCATCCCCTCACTTCATTTGCTGTGAAGTGGGTTCCTTGGTCCGAAGCAATGCTGTGTGGAATACCATGATGGTGGATGAGGCATTCTGTAAGTTCACAGATGGTAGTTCTGGCAGAAGCATTGCGTGCAGGGAAGGTAAACCCATATCCGGAGTATGTGTCTATTCCAGTGAGAACAAATCACTGCCTCTTCCATGATGGAAGTGGTCCGATGTAATCAACCTGCCACCAGGTAGCAGGCCGATCACCCCGAGGAATGGTGCCATATCAGGGACAGTGTGGGTCTCTGCTGCTGGCAGATTGGACACTCAGCAGTGGCCGTGGCCAGGTCAGCCTTGGTGAGTGGAAGTCCATGTTGCTGAGCCCATGCATAACCTCCATCCCTACCACCATGACCACTTTGTTCATGAGCCCATTGGGCGATGACAGGAGTGGCTGGGGAAAAGGCTGACTGGTATCCCCAGAATGGGTCATCTTATCCACTTGATTATTAAAATCTTCCTCTGCTGAAGTCACCATCTGGTGAGCATTCAGATGGGACACAAATATCTTCATTTTTTTTTGCCCACTCAGAAAGGTCTATCCACATACCTCTTCCCCAGACTTCTTTGCCACCAATTTTCCAATCATGTTCTTTCCAAGTCCCTGACCATCCAGCCAAACCGTTAGCAACAGCCCAGGAATCAGTATACAGATGCACCTCTGGCCAGTTCTCCTTCCAAGCAAAGTGAACAACCAGGTGCACTGCTCAAAGTTCTGCCCACTGGGAGGATTTTTTCTCACCATTGTCCTTCAGGGAAGTCCCAGAAGAGGACTGTAATGCTGGGAAAGAGAAGGTAGTGTGGCAGGAGTGGGGGCCATGGATATTTGGGTTACTTCCTCGTGTAACCTATGTGTGCCTTCAAGGGTTTCTCAAGCCTGATCTCATGTGTACCACTGCCATTAGATAATAGAGTGTTGCTTTTGCAGGCCCAGCTTGGCGGTCAGACAAAACCCAGTTCACAAACTAAAACTGTTTTAATTTCCTAGATGCTAAAACACATACCGTACAGTGGGTTACTTAACAATGAGAATGTATTGGCTCACATTTTCAGAGGCTAGAAGGCTTGCTTCCTCCTGGATTCCATATTTTCGGGTTGACCAGAATCAGAGTTCCTTGGCTGTTCCATCACATGGCAACACATGACATCATCTTCTGCTTTCTCTTTCATCTTCTGGGTTCCATTGAATTCCAGCTTCTTCTCCTGTGACTTCTCTCGGTTGCTTATAAGGACGTCAGCCTTATAAGGCTTTATTAAGGCTCACCCCCTTCATCTTGGGCACAGCTTAACTAATAACATCTTCAAAGGTCCTCTTTACAAATGGGTCCACACATACAGTAGCAGGGGTTGGGACCAGAACATCCCTCTTGTGGGGGCTGTGATTCAATTCCCAACAGCTGGAAAACATCAGAAAGACACATTAAAAACGCCTGATACAGGGAAAAAATTGTATTGTTAAAAAATGGAGGTGATTGGGTTAGGCAGAGATTTCTTAAATAGGACATAAAAAGCGCAAACCATCCACAAAGAAATTGATAAATTGCCCTTTATCAAAATTTAAGACTTTTACTCTTCAAAAGATGTTGAGAAAATGAAGTCGAGCTAGAGAGGAGGAGGAAATTCTTGTAGAATGTATTTGCAATAAAATTCTTACATCCAGAATATATTTGTAAAAAAACCTCACTCATATAACTCAATAACAAAAACAGTAATTTGAATAGACATTTCACCAAAGAATGTATTCAAATGGCAAATAAGCACATGAAAAAAACGTTCAGTATCATTAGTCATTAGGAAAATGCTAATTAAAATAAGATGCCATTGCACACTCACTAGAATGTCTAAAATTCAAAAGACTAACACATTTGGGAGAGGTTGTGGTGCAAGTGGGACTCTAGTGTTTTTCTTAAGGAATGCAAAATGGGACAAACACTTTGCAAAACAATTTGGCAATTTCTTAACAAATTAAACAAACCTTCTGACCCAGCCATTCTATCACTAGGTATTTACCCAAGAAATTAAGACGTAAGTCCACACACATATTTGTATAGGAAAATTCATAGCAGTTTTATTCATAATGGCCAAAATCTAAATATCATCAGTAAATGGATAAACAAAATGTGATATGGTGTACTCTGCAGCAATGAAAAGAAATCAAGCAACAACATAGATGTCATCAAGTCCATTGAAAGAAAATAGAAATTAGAAAACTACACACTGTATGATTCCATTTATGTGAAATTTTAGAAAAGACAAATCTTTGGTGACAGAAAGCTCGTTTTGGTTGTCTAGGACCAAGGATTGGGTGAATGCATTGATTGCAAGCCCTAGGTAACTTTGTGAGGGCAATAAATGCTTTATTTCTTGAGTGCCGTAGGATTACAGAACTATATGCATTTGCACAAGCTCATTAAACTGTACACTTAAAATGGGAGAATTTTGCTGTGTGTCATGCCTCCATAAAGCTGTTAAAATTATAAATAAACAATTTGTAAATAAATGAAAATTATAAATAAGATTATACAACAAAAATATTTAAGCATACAATTAAAAAACAAAATAATTATAAATAAAAGGACATAAGAATATGAAAGGCTTATTTGCTGTGATGTGTAATACTTGAAATTGTGAAGCCATATCCCCCCAAAATTTCTAATCCTGTTAAATGTCTTTGACTCTGTTTGCTGATTTCATCATTTCAGCATTTAAAACTAGTGTTCATTGAGAGTGTTTAAGGCCTAAATAGTATTTGGCTTTTAAAGTAATTGAGAAGGTGCCCCATAAGAAGGAAACTTGAAATAACTCCAATATTAGGTGATTCCCCCTAATATAATTTGGAGAAATGCATTACTTGATACCAAGCACTTCCAGTGTTTATTGAGCACCTGCTATGTCTTTATGCTAATCTAGTGCTGTGAGAGATGCAGAGGGATTGGGCTGGAGAGAGCATCAGCAGGTATTCGCTGAGCTCCTCACTACTTGCTGGCCCTAGTCTGGGTGATTTCCATATGTTATTTAAGTTAATTAGTAAGTGTAAAGCACCTTGGGAAGCTTAGAGCCTTAGGAAGAAAGTGAACCATATGTGGCAGCATTTTATTAAGGACCAAGTGAAAGGCGAAAGTGGTAAAAGCTTTAGGTGTTCAGAAGAGGACATATGGGGAATGATTATTGAGTAGGAAACTCCAGGAATCAGTCCCTCCACGGAAGTGGCTGTAGAGCTGGCCACTAACTGTCTGGATCAATTATTTTGTAACTCTGGCATCTAGGGGAACACCCAGGGAAGAGCTGGATGAAGAAGCTGGTAGTTTTGGTAAATTTCTGATGAATTTCATCTTTTGCACAGTGGCTCCCACACCCTGTACCCCAACTTCACAGCAGGTAGCTGTGGGGACTGCAGCCCACATTCCTAGTGTGACATACTAGTGCTAAGGTGAGGAAGAGTGCCTTGTCCTCCACAATCAGAGTTGTATGTTTTGATAGCCACTTGTTGCTTTTGATCGCTGAGGCTCCAGCACAGAGGGGGTTGTGGTGGTTTAGAACTATATGTACCCCCAGAAAAACATGTTTTTGAACTTAACCCATTGTAGGTAGGACCTTTCGATCAGGCTACTTCAGGTAAGGTGTGGCCCACCTCAATCAGGATGGCTTTTAACCCTATTACTAGAGTCCTTTATAATCAGGATGAAATTCAGAAAAAGAGAGAAAGCCACAGAGGGGGCAGCCAGAAGCTGAAATCAGTGGAACCCAGATGAGAAGGGAGAGGCCAGAAGGGGCCGCCATGTGCCTTGCCATGTGACAGGCTAAGGTCCAAGGGTCTCTAGCAGCCAGCCCCAGAACACCCAGTCTTTGGGGAGACAGCATCACCTTGATGATGCCTTCATTTGGACTTTCCCTTAGCCTCAAAACCATGGGCAAATAAATGCCCATTGTTTAAGTTGAACCATTGCATGATATTTTCTTGAGCAGCAAAAGGAAACTAAAACAGTAGCTGTTGTTTCTAATTCCACAGACTGAAGAGGCAGGCCATGGAAGTGATTTAAAGAGACAGTACCTTTTCCCTGTTTTCTTATTTGTAAGCAAAAATAGTTTAGAAAGGTTACAGACCAATGCTGTAGCCCTCAGTAAGCATAAATCAGCAATCCTTGAGAGGAGTGGGAGAATTGAATTTCCAGAGTTACCACACAAAATACTTAGAATGTTCAGTTCTCAACAAAAATTATAAAATATAAGAAGAATCAGGAAACTATGGTCCACTAACAGGAAAATAAGAATTAACCATCCCTGAGGAAATGTTAAATCAACTATCTTAAATATGTTCAATGAACTAAAGGAAACCATGGGGAAAAAAACTAAAGGAAATTAAGAAAAAGTTGCCTGAACAGAGTAAAGAAATGGAAATTATAGAAAATAACCAATAAATTCTAGAACTGAGGCTCAAAATAATTGAATATAAAGACACTAGATCACGGAACTTGCCTTTAAGAAGCCTGTAACTGCAAAGGAGAAGCTAGGCCTGCTTGTAATTGTACCTGAGTCTCCCCCTGAATCCCTCTTTGTTGCTCAGATGTGGCCCTCTCTCTCTCTCTCTCTCTCTCTCTCTCTCTCTCTCTCTCTCTCTCTCTCTAGCTAAGCCGCCTCAGCAGGTGATCTCGTTGCCCTCCCCCCATGTGGGACCTAATTCCCAGGGGTGTAAATCTCCCTGGCAATGCAAGGTACGACTCCTGGGGATGCATCTGGACCTGGCATCATGGGATTGAGAACATCTTCTTGACCAAAAGGGGGAAGCGAAATGAAACGAAATAAAGCTTCAATGGCTGAGAGATTCCAAATGGAGTTGAGCGACCACTCTGGTGGACATTCTTACACACTATATAGATAACCCTTTTTAGGTTTTAATGAATTGAAATACCTAAAAGTAGATACCTGAAACTATCAAACTCCAACCCAGTAGCCTTGACTCTTGAAGACTATTGTATAACAATGTAGCTTACAAGGAGTGACAGTGTGATTGTGAAAACTTGTGGATCACACTCCGTTTATCCAGTGTACGGATGGATGAGTAGAAAAATGGGGACAAAAACTAAATGAAAAATAGGGCAGGAGGGGGTTAAAATATGGTTGTTTTTTCACTATTTTTTTTTTTGTTCTTATCACTTTTTCTGGTACAAGAAAAATGGTAAAAAAATAGATCAGGTTGATCAATGAACAACTACATTATGGTAATGTGATCAATTGATTGTATATTTTGGACGATTGTATGGTGTGTGAATAAATCTTAATAAAAAAACTCAGGAGGTATTTAACAGTACATTTGAATAAACAGAAGGAAGGGTCAGTGAACTTGAAAGTAAGAAATAATCCAGTCTGAGGAGCAGAAAGGAAAAATAATGAAGAAGAATGAATACAGCCTGAGGAACTGTTGGACACCATCAAACATATCAAAATACACATTCTAGGAGTCCTAGAGAAAGAGAGAGAGAAAGGGCCAGAAAAAGTATTTAAAGAAATAATGGCCAAAAACTTTTCAAATGACTCAAGACATGAATATTCACAACCAAGAATCTCAGTGAATTGCCTGCTGGATAAACTCAAAGACAACCACACCAAGACACATTATGGTCAAATTGTCAAACCCAAAGACAAAAAGCAGCAAGAGAGAAGCAACTTGTCATATAAGGAATCCTCAGAAAGATTAATAACTGATTTCTCCTCATAAACTGTGGACACCATAAGGCAGTGAGATAACATATCTAAAGGATGGAGGTAACATATTTAAAGGATATAAACCAGATTCTGTATCCAAAAAACTGTCCTTTGAAAATGAGAGTGAATTTAAGATATTTCCATAGTCACAAAAACTGAGGGAGTTAATTAGCAGCAGACTTGCCCTACAAGAAACACAAAAGGTAGTTGTTCTTCAGGCTGAAATTAAAGGACACTAGACAGTAACTCAAAGCCATAAAAAAATAAAGAACACCAGTAAAGTTAACTTCCTAGGTAAATATAAAAGCCAGTATGTTGTACTTTTGGTTTCATTTTTAACATCTCTTTTTATGGTATGAATTAAAAGGTAAATGCGTGCAACAATAATTATAGATCTATTTTATGGGCATTCAGTGTATAAAGATGTAATTTGTGACAATAACAGTGTAAAGCAGGAGCAACAGAGATGTATAGGAGCACAGGTTTTGTATTCTGTGGAAAATAAGTTGATGTTATTCAAGTTTAATGTATTTGAAATCCCCAACATAACCACTAAGAAAATAACTAAAAATATATATACAGATGGAAAGAAGAGACTCAAAAAGGTACATTACAATAAAGGGGCAGTGATGGAAGAATTGAGGGGAAAAAGTATAAGATATACTGAAAGCAAAAAACAACTAAATGGCAGAAGTAAATCCTTCTTTATCAGTAATCACATTAAACACAAATGGATTAAACTCTCCTAATAAAAGGCAGAGACTGGCAGATTGTATATTAAAAAAAAACAGGGTCCATATATGCTGTCTATCAGAGACTCACTTTACATATAAAAACACAAAGAGGTTGAAAGTATAAGGATGAAGAAGGATATTGCATGCAAATAGTAACCAAAAAAGAGTGAGGGTGGCCATATTATTGTCAGACAAAAGGTACTTGAAATAAAAATAGGTTATAAGAGAGAAGAAGGGTATTATATATTGTCCTAGTTGCTAATGCTGGAGAATGCAAAACACCAGAGATGGATAGGCTTTTATAAAACGGGGGTTTATTTCACTACACAGTTACAGTCTTAAGGCCACAAAACGTCCAAGGTAACACATCAGCAATCAGGTACCTTCACCGGAGGACGGCCAATGGCGTCCGGAAAACCTCTGCTAGCTAGGAAGGCAGCTGGCGTCTGCTCCAAAGCTCTGGCCTCAAAACGGCTTTCTCCCAGGATGTTCCTCTCCAGCAAGCTTGCTCCTCTTCAAAACATCACTCCCAGCTGCACTCTATTTCCTCTCTCTGAGTCAGCTCATTTATATAGCTCCAGTGATCAAGGCCCACCCTGAATAGGCGGTGCCATGCATCCATGGGAATATCTCATCAGAATCATCACCCACAGCTGGGTGGGGCACATTCCAAGCAAATCCAACCAGCACCAAAAACGTCTGCCCCACAAAACTACAAAGATAATGGCATTTGGGGGACACAATACATTCAAACCAGCACATATATTGATGAATACTGCAATGCAACAAGAAGATATAACACATAAACATATATGCCCCTAACCACAGAGCCCCAAAATCTATGAAGTAAACATGAAAAAAATTAAAGGTGTTAATAGATATTTCTATAATAATTGTTGGAGACTTCAATACTTTACTTTCAATAATGGATAGACTATTTAGACAGAAGAGCAATAAAGAAATAGAGGACTTGAACAAAACTATAAACCAGTTAGACCTAACAAACATATAGAGAACATTCCACACAACAGCAGCAGAATACACTGACATGCACATGGATCATTCTCCGGGATCACCTATATATTAGGCCACAAAACCAAGTCTTGATAATTTTAATAAGATTGAAATCATACAAAGTATATTTTCTGACCACTGTAGAGTGAAGCTAGAAATCAGTAAGAGAAGGAAAACTGGAAAATTCACAAATATGTGAATTTTAAACGCTCTCTTTTTTTTTAATTAATTGAGATATATTTACATACCATACTATTGTTCACAGTACCATCGTATAGTTGTGCATTCATCACCCCAATCCATCTTTGAACATTTTCCTTACATCAGAAAGAATCAGAATAAGAATAAAAAATAAAAGTAAAAAAGAACACCCAAATCATCCCCCCCATCCCACCCTATTTTTCATTTAGTTTTTGTCCCCCATTTTTCTACTCATCCATCCATACACTGGATAAAGGGAGTGTGATCCACAAGGTTTTCACAATCACACTGCCACCCCTCGTAAGCTACATTGTTATACAATCGTCTTCAAGAGTCAGGGCTACTGGGTTGGAATTTGATAGTTTCACGTATTTACTTCTAGCTATTCCAATACATTAAAACCTAAAAAGTGTTACCTGTATAGTGCAGCATGACTTCTTGACTCCATTTGAAATCTCTCAGCCACTGAAACTTTATTTTGTTTCATTTTGCCTCCCCTTTTTGGTCAAGATGTTCTCAATCCCACAATGCCGGGTCCAGATTCATCCCCAGGAGTCATATCCTGTGTTGCTAGGGAGATTTACACCCCTGGGAGTCAGGTCCCATGTAGCAGGGAGGGCAGTGATTTCAGCTGCCAAGTTGGCTTAACTAGAGAGAGGGCCACATCTGAGCAACAAAGAGGTACTCAGGGGGAAACTTCTAGGCACAGTTATATGCAGGAAACAAGCACTCTTAACCAGTGAGTCGAACAAGTCACAAGGGAAATTAGAAAAATACTAAATGCAAACTAAAACATCATACAAACATCTATGAGATGCAGTGGAGGGAAATTTATAGTTGTAAATTTAAAAAAGAAGAAGGATCTCAAATTAATAACCTAACTTCACACCTTGAGAAACTAGAAAAAGTAGAGAAACTAAAACCAAAGTTAGTAGAAGGAAAGAAGTGTAAAAAAGAAGATGCAGTTTGATAAAACAAATTCTACATTTAAAGAGCTGAAGTTTCTAACGACAGCGAGACATTCCCAACATCTTCAAGAGAACAATTCCAAATTGCCAGAGATGCTAAAAGACCATTATCCTGTGTGTCCTCATTGGAACAGTTAACAGAATTGGGAAGTGGAATGGATGCTTTTGTGTGCTGTCCTAATGCAGTGCCCTCCCGGATGTACTCAGAGGCTGAGACAGCAGAAGACAAAGCTCTGATAAGGAAAGGGGTTTTAGTATAAATACGGTAATGCTGCATCATCAGAAAATGAGATGCTTTACTTAAAATTTATATTTGTTTAAAAGAAGGTTCTTTGTTGTAAGAAGAAGAAGCTAAACTTAGTGGATATTAGAAACTTTAAAACTAGCCTGAGTTCTCTTCTTAGCTAAAATTTTAACTTCCGTAGCTTCCTTTGATGTAATTTATGGATTATTAGAATGGAGTTAGGGATGGGATATTTAATACTTAATAAATGTCATTCTAGTTCAGGTAGCATTTCTAAAATAACTAATATTTAGTTTTTTTCCTCATAGTATAAAAAATTTATTGCTAAATCATGTCCCCTGAAACCTGTTATATAGAGTAAACATTTCTCTTCTCCTCACACACAAATACCACCATTAAAATTGTTTTGTAAAGCCCTGAAGTAATACTTAAATGACATATGTAATTTATCAACTCTATCCATTTTCAAATAAGTGATTTTTCATTGTAAAAGATTAGTTTTAAAACAAATGAATATGATGGAAGATCACATTTCATCTTATGTTCATTCATTCCATTTGGGTATTAGCAGCTGGCTTTGTTCTATTTATTGTCTTTTGTTCTGGAGAGTAGAACTTTTATTCCTTTTTAGCTATGTCCTAATATCCATCCAATAAATAAAATATCTATTAAAAAACAGAGAGGATCAATGAAACCAAAAGGTAGTTCTTTGGAAAGATGAATAAAATTGACAAACCTTTAGACATACTGGTAGTAGATAGTTCTATAACAATTGTTGGAGACTTCCAGCAATTAAATGGAGTTTAATCCATTTGTATTTAATGTGATTACTGATAAAGAAGGATTTACTTCTGCCACTTGATTGTTTTTCCTTTCTCATTTCTTAGATGAAGAAAAAAAAAAAGAGAGAGAGAGGATGCAAAGAACTAAAATCAGAAATGAAAGGTGGGGGGCATTACTACCAACCCCACAGAAATGAAAAGGATTGTAACAGGTTACTATAAACAATTATATGCCAATAAATTAGATAACCTAAATAAAATGGACAAATTCCTAGAAAGACGCTGGCTCAAGAAGAAATAAGCTTAATGCTTAATTGGTACAGAATCTCTATTTGACGTGATGGAAAAGCCTTGGTAGTGGATGGTGGTGATGGTAGCACAACATCGTGAAAGTAATTAATAGCTTTGAATTGTATATTAAAAACATAGGACTGTGCAATACAAACAGTGAACCCTAATGTAAACTATGACTATAGTTAATATTATAATAATGTATATTTCATCAGTTGTTACCCAGGCACCACAATAATGTGTGTGTATGTGTGTGTGTGTGTATAATGTAATAATGATAGAGGGCATATACAGGAACTTGGTATTTTCTGCATGATTATTCTGTAAACCCACAACTTCTCTAATAAAAATATTTATTAGAATATTAGAAGAAGAAATAGAAGACCCCAACAGCCCAATAACAAGTAAAAAGATTGAACCTGTAATCATAAACTTCTCAACAAAGAAAAGTCTAGGACCAAATGCTGTACTGCTGAATTCTACCAAACATTTAAAGAAGAATTAACACCAATCATGCTCAAACTCTTCCAAAAATTGAAGAGAAGGAAACCCTTCCTAACTCATTCTGTGAGGCCAATATCACCCTAATATCAAAGCCTGATAAAAATATCATTAGAAAAGAAAATTAAAAACCAATGTTCCTTATGAATCTAGATGCAAAAATCCTCAACAAAAAAACTAGTGAACCAAACCCAACAGCACATTAAAGGAATCATACAGTCAAGTCGGCTCTATCCCAGGAATGCAAAGGTCGTTTAACTAATTAATGTAATAGCTCCACATTAATAGAATGAAGGGGGAAAAATGACACGATCATCTCAATATCCACAGAAAAGGCATTTGAAAAAATCCAGTACCCCTTCTTGGTAAAAACATTCAGAAAACCAAGGCTAGGCAGGGAACTTCCTTAACATGATAAAGGGTATTTGTGAAATACCCACAGCTAACATACTCGAGGATGAGACACTCTAAACTTTCCCCTAAGATCAGGAACAAGACAGTGATGCCCAGTCACCACTGCTCTTCAACATTATACTGACAGTTCTAGACAGAGCCATTAGGCAAGAAAAAGAAATAAAAAGCATCCAAATTGGAAAGGAAAAGTATCTGCTTTCACATATGACATGATCCTTTATATAGAAATTACCAAAGAATCCGCAAGAAAACTACTAGTTCTAATAAATGAATTCAGCAAAGTTGCAGGGTATGAGATTTGCAAAAATCAGTTGTGTTTCTCCACACGAGTAATGAACAAACCAAAAAAGAATTAAGGAAACAATTCCATTTATAATACCATCTAAAAGGATAAAATACCTAGGAATAAATTTAACCAAGTAGCTGAAAGACTTGTACACTGGAAACTACAAAACGACTCTTGGAATTTGAGCTAGAACTTTAAAATAGAGACATGTTAGATAGGTGGACAAGAAGACATGAGGATGTGCAGGACAGACGGTTTAACAGTATCCATTTAACAACTGTTTATTCACCCAGCTTTAGCTGGGCATTTGTGCTAAGGTATGGGAATATAACGAACAAAGAGGATAAGTCCCCTGCCCTTATGTTGCACACAGCCTGAGACGATGGCAGTGGAAATAGACAAAATTGGTTTGTGGTACCAGCACGTAAACTAGCAGCGTTGGTACAGAGGACCAGATTGGAGAGCTATTGAGTCACGCTCTGTATCCCTTGAGCACTTTCTGTATCTATATAGTATGTGGTAAGGCTCTATGATTACTACATGAAAGACATTTGTCATCATTAAACATTTTCAATTAGCTTGATTTCCTCCTGCCTTCCAAAATCTGCACAGGAAGCTTATCCAAGACAGTGGTATTACTTCTCCTTTCTCCTTTCTCCTATTTTAACAGATGCCAGGTAAAGCAAAGCCAGAGTCAGTAGCCCTGCATCTTGGATTCTTGGGCCTCTCCCACTATCACTGGGGCTGTCGATCAAGACAGCTCATCTCCGTGACAACCAGCACTTTCTAAGCAGGGCTGGTCCCCAGATGTCTGCCTCTCCTGGTGCCCACTGTCTGATGGTGACTTCTCTTATTGCTTGTACAGGTGGTGACAGTGCCAGAATATTTGAGGAAGAGGTTTGGTGGCTGCCGGATCCATTGCTTCCTCTCTATTCTGACTTTATTCTTCTATGTTTTCAGTAGGATCTCGGTGAGTTATGTGAAAGCCAGCCCAAAAAGAGAACAACAACAACAACAACAAAATCAGTAGGCAGGACTGTGCTAGATTTATCCCAGCAGTTCCCTTCCGGAGCCCCGTAACTTACTTACAGGCCTCTGCTCTCTAAGCTGGAGAGGAGAACACATAGCTTCATAATAAAAGGCAGAGGCATCCTCTTTGCCTCCCACGCTAGGTTACAGGTCCCTCCTCTGTATTCCCAGAGAACCTTGGGCTTACCCATGTCACCGCTTTAGGTCATGTCACTCCCCTGCTGAAAACAGTGCAGGAGCTTTCCACTATCCTTAAACAAGAAACTGCAAACTCATCAGGGCCTTTAAGGGGGTCCTGCTCTAGCCCTGCCCCTCCCCCTCACCCACTATGATCTAGCCACACGGCCTTGCTCCTCGAACCCGTCAATCTCATTCCCATTTCAGGCCCTTTGCAATTGCTTTGTATTTTATCTGCAGCATTCTGCCCCCAGATTTCTGCATGGCTCACTCCCCATCATTCAACGACACCATCACCTTCTCGGACAGGCTGAGGGACCCAGACGATCTCTACGCTATTACCCTGTTTAATTTTCTTCATAACACTTATCACTGCATGAGAGTATTTGTTTACTGAGTTGCGTATTATCTGCCTTCTCCACTTCGGCCCGAGCTTCTTGAGACCAAGGGCCTTGCCCGCTTTGTCCACTGCATTTTACCCGCAGTGCCGAGAGCACGTTCAGCACATCAGGCTCTCAGTAGATATTTTTTGAATGACTGCGTGCATGTCACTTCTCACACTGCATGGAAATTGATGACTTAGTGGCCTATCCCTTGCATTAACTGTAAGCTCTTTGAGGACAGTGACTGAGTTTCGGTCACCCTGTGTCCACTGAACCCAGGCTAGACTCTGCCGCATGGTTGGCACTCAGTGAACATTTGGTAAATAAATGGATAGATGAGTCCTGGGAGAATCTCTGCCCATTGGATCACTGGGGACCAGAATAACAATTAAGGCAAGAGATTAGCCAGTTGAGTGACGTACAGATTTCAAATTCATTGTCAGCTAAGCACAGGCAAATCCAGCCAGTGGTCTGCCTTGTACAGCAAAAGGTTGTAAAAACAAGCAAGTAAAATAGAATGTGCAACAAAGCAGTAGGTGGCCTGCCAAGGCTGCAGTAGTAACCATATGGCCCTTTACAGAAGAAGTTTGCCAACCCTCTTAAGCCATCACCTTGCCCTCATCCAGGGACAGAACTACAGGAATATCTCTTAGTGCACTACCCACTGATGAGGCTCCAGGGAGGAAGAGGCTAAATTTCAGTAACTGGGTTAATTCGATTAACTCAAGCCTGAATGGTAGTTGTTGCCCAACAAAACTTGGGTAGATCTCACCCAAGGTCCACTAGTGTCCGAAGGATGTATTAATCGCAGACTGCCCACTGCAGACGGCTTCTTAGGTCAGTTCCTTGATGGGATTGTCATTGATTCAACTGGAAGTCCAAGTGCAGCCTGTTGACTTGATCCTCGTTTCAGGTGGAGATCTTCTCTGGTACTGTGCTCATGAGGCTGGTTTTGGGGTTGGATGTTTACCTGGCCATCCTTTCCTTGCTGGCAGTTGCTTCCATTTATACCATCACAGGTGAGCCACATAAACTGTATAAACAGGGTTATAATGACGCAAGGTCTCTACTTCCTTACAGAGTCCAACAGTGCTTGACGCATGGATCTCAGCTTTTACATTTTCCTCTAAGTCTGTAGAGCATATTGCTGAGGCCCAAGGTGGGTGAATAGTGAAGATAACCAAGGCAGGGGTACCGAGGTGGTGTCTTTCCACTGGAGTTCTGAGTGGGCTGGAGGGGGCTCTCAAGGGAGAAGGGGTCTGATGGAAGTCATGTTTGGGGCTGGCCATGGTGGGGTCTGCCACTGCAAGCCGACAGGTAAAAGTGAACCCAGAAAGGGAAGAGGGTGGAGGCTGCAGCTCTGGCCCACCTGGTCGTGTCATCCAGTGGGATCTCTTTAGTGAGCAGAGCTGACCTAGGTGGTCTCTGGAGAGTGGGAGCTCTCTCCACTCCTTTTTACCGGC
Organism: Choloepus didactylus; assembly: GCF_015220235.1. Classification (NCBI taxonomy): domain Eukaryota; kingdom Metazoa; phylum Chordata; class Mammalia; order Pilosa; family Megalonychidae; genus Choloepus; species Choloepus didactylus. The sequence continues at coordinate 1,061,214 of NW_023637590.1, forward strand.
CACAGAGCAACTTGTGGGTCCAGATGGAGCGAATCAGGAAGAAGGGTGGAGTGCACGAAGTGGTTCTCAGTCGGTGGGGGTGCACACCCCCTAAGGGGCACTAGGCAATGTCTGGAGACTCCTTTGGTTGAGACAACTGGGGAAATGCCGCTGGCATCCAATGGGTGCTAAACACTCTGCAATGCACAGGACAGCCTCTTAAAAACTTACCCAGCCCCAAATGCTCACAGTGCCGAGGTTGAGAATTCTGCACTAAATCGTTAAAAAAAAAAATCAGAGATTGGCACACTTTTCCTTTAAAGGGCCAGAGAGTAAATATTTTCAACTTCTCAGGCCAGATCTCTGTTGCAACTACTTAACTCTGCCACTGCAGTGTGAAAACAGCTATAGATAATATGTGAACAACTGGGCATGGCTGTGCTCCAAGAAAACTTTATTTACAAAACAGGTGGTGGGCCAGATTTGGCTGCAGGCTGTAGTTTGCCTATGCCTGACATAAATCTTTATAATATAAAAATTATTGTTTAATAAGGTTGAGTTCAGGCAGAGGAGCAACGAGAGAAGGGAGTACAAAGAAGTTTGTCAGGAAGGATGTGGACAGGGTAAGCACAGACTTCTCCACCAGCCATGATGCCATAACAGGGGGTCTCTACAGAAACTGAAAAGAGAACGTGTTGAATAACAAAAAGGAAGCACCCTTTGTATGATATACACTGAACGTGTTGACTTTATATAGCGAGGGATTGTTCCACCGAAACAGAAGACTAGATTTACTAAGCTTAGATGTATTCTGGGTAAAGCATCTGTAATTGAGTCTTGGGAAGCTTGGGACTTCCCACAAACTGCCTTGTCGTTGTCTTAACTGGAGATAAACTCCAGGACTGGGGGACCCTTGGGCTGCCTACTCATGGCCTTTTGGTGCTGGGATAAGTGGGTGCTCTCTTGGAGTGAAAGGGGTGAAACTTTTATAAAGGGAAGGATTTAATTTTTATCTAAGGAAAGGGGAGGAACAGAATCCCCTGGAAGCCTATGACACCCAGAAATATGTGGATTCCCATTAGATGGGGTCTTCAAGCTCCCCCGTTTCTAGGTAATTTGCCATATTTTCATTGACTCAAGAATTGGAGGAACTGGGTACGAGAAGAGTTGGGGAGCACAGGATGACTGTTCTCTTGTCCCTTCAGGGATTTTCTGTAGACTGGGACATAGCCAGGTTCTGGTGGAACCCTGAGGGTATATCTAGCACAGAGGGTGGGGCGTTTTGGGGGAGGCCAATCTCTTTGCTGATAGGAAGGACTTGCGTAAAGTAGAAGCTCTTCCAGCAAGCCCCAGACTGCCGTGAGAGGGGCAAGGGTCTTCTCATATGGAGGCAGAATGACAGCTCCTTAGGATTTTATATTCCTACAAAATCAGGGGGCTGGGAGGTGGAACTAGATGGTCTCTAAAGTTGCTTCCAGACTGAGCTTTTGTGATCAACGATGTAAGTTTTTGTCCAGGAAAACTACCAAGCTTGCATTCATCACAAAAATGGGAAGTAAAAGGAAACTGGGACATAAAAGGACAAGATAAGAAGCCAATAAAAGATCATTGAGCAAGTTAAAGAGAGAAAATAGGATGTGTCAAGGCTTAGCATAAGTAGTTAGCAGACCCACTGAAATAAAGATACAAACAGTTTGAGTGTGGACATCTGGGATCGAAAAAAAGTATATAGAAAAGATGATGCCGAAGTGACTTTCAGCAGAGATGCTCAAATATGACTTTCCTTTCTCTTTCTCTTTGCTGATTCAGGTGGTTTTGCAGCTGTGGTTTATACCGATGTCTTACAAACCAGCATTATACTTTTGGGATCCGTCTTCTTAATGGGCTTTGGTGAGTGAGACTTGGGACTGGGGAGTGTGAGTGGTATCTCTGACTCTGAGAGCTGCCCAGGACCATTTCAGCACCCCCATTTCGCAGATGAGGAGACTAAGGCCCCAAGACCCAAGTGGGTTGCTGTGTAAGGTCAAGCTAGAAGTTGGGGATGAAACTTCTGCTCAGTTTAGAAGAAAGAGGAGTCGAGTTACAGGGTGGAGATGATAAGCTAGAGTGCATCTTTCTTCCCAGGCCTCCTTGTGCTTCAACCACACAACATAACTTTTTTTTTTGATCCGTACCATGATTGTTTGTTGATCGTTTCACAGAAATAAATTATACCTCCTGTTCCAGTTTGCTAATGCTGCCATTATGCAAAATACCAGAAATGGGTTGGCTTTTATAAAGGGGAATTATTAAGTTACAAATTTACAGTTTGAAGGCCATGAAAATGTCCAAATTAAGGCATCAATATGAGTATACCTTCACAGAGGATGACCAATGGCGTCTGGAAAACCTCTGTCAGCTGGGAAGGCATGTGGCTGGCGTCTGCTGATCCTGAGTTGTTTCAGCAACTCTCTCAGCTTCTGTGTGTTCTTCAAAGTGTTGCTCTTGGGGCATTTTGTCCTCTCTTAGCTTCGCCAGAGCAGACTCTAGGCTAGCATCTCTGAAGCGTTAGCAAAAGTCTGCTTTCAACAGCCATCTCCAAAATGTCTCTCTCAGCTGCTTGAGGTCTTTCTGTTTGTGAGCTCTTTTATAGGACTACAATGATTAAAACAAGATCCACCCTGAATGGGCAGGGTCCATATCTCCATGGAAATAATCTTATCAAAAGGTCACACCCTAATCAAAAAGATTAATCAATCTGCCCCACAAGATTTCATCAGAGTATGGCTTTTTCTGGGGGAGATAATTTATACAAACTGGCACACCCCCTGAGATGCAAAACTTCTTAAGGGTCTTAGGGGCCAGAACCATTGTATCCCACACACTAAGTGCAGTTTGAAACATAGTAGGTGCTCATTATGTTAGAATAATGAAGACTAATAGCTCATGAACTGAGTGCTAAATAGGAGTCAGGTGCAGAATTTAGGCGTTTTTCTATATTGCCTCATTTAGCCATCACAATTGCTATGAGGCATAACTACTGTCCTTACCCCCATTTTACAGATGAGGAAACTGAGTCTCCGTTCAGTAGCTTACGAGACACACCAAGAGCAGGACTCAGAGCCGAGTCTCTTTAGTGCCAAAGCCCGGGAAGTGAATGAATGTGTTACAGTGTCCCTAATGGCAAGGAGACTTACCTTAAAACAGAAGTTTCCTTCTTGCAGCTGTGAGTGGGATCTTAGTGTGGTTGCCACTACTACAGTTCTCCAGGGCAGACTGGTCTTGCAGAAGTCGAGAAGAAAAAGTCTTGACTGGTGGAGTGAAAAATTCTTGAAACTCTATATACATATAAATGATATGATATGTGTGTGCATAAATATGGTTCCATAGGGCGTGCTTTTGGGCCCCGTGGAATGAGAACAGATAGAATTAGACAATCACACAATCCACAGTCCTGCCAGTCAGCAAATATGAGTGCACCATGAAGTAACATGGGACATTTTTATTGGGGTATTCATGTTAGTTCTTATGATAAGTAAACGATTGTCAAGTAGTGAGATAATAGTTTTCTGTTAGAAATATATAAGAATTTGTACATCCAAGAGGGTATTATTCTCAACCTTGTCACCATGGGAACCCATACACATACAATTTGATTTATTTTTGTTTATTTTGGGGTAATATTTTTGAGTGTATCTTTCCAGAGATAGTCATCACATATATAAAAATGTTTATGTATGGGAAATATATTTTAATAGAATCAAAAAATAAGGTTTTACAGGATGTTTTTCTACTACCAGCACTAAATCATAGGCAAATTTCTGTCAGTAAATAGAGATCTACCGTACGTTTTTGGTTTTTATATTTTTAATAAGCTTTTCATTGAAAAGAATACAAGTCAAAGTATATAGGCAGATGAAATATTACAAAGTGAGCACACACTTAGAACCAACTCCCAGGTCAAGAAATTATCTTTTTTTCCCTGTCCTTTGCAAATTTTATACCCTTTATTTCTTTTTCTTACTATTACACTGACAAGTGGTAAATAGAAGTGGAGTAGCAGGTATCCTTGCTTCATTCCCAGTCTTAGAGAAAAAACTTTGAATATTTCACCATGAAATATAATATTTGCTTTAGGTTTTTGGAGATACCTTTTTGTCAGACTAAAGTGTTCTCTTAATTCCTAGTTTGTTAGGACTGTTTATCATGAATCAGTATTGAATTTTATGAAATGTTTTCCACATCTACTGAGATTATTTTATTTTTTCCTTTATTCCATTAACATGGTGAATTTCATTGACTTGTTTTTTTGCATGTTAACTCAGCTTTGCATTCCTGGAATAAACCCAACTTTAGCATCTAGAGATTCCCCCAGATTCCTTTCCAGAGTGGGAAAGTGACTAATTTATAGTCTCATGAGCAGTGTCTGAGAATATGTTTCCAAACCTTCCAGCCAATACTTAATGCTTTAAGACTTTTAAAATTTTGTCCATCTAATAGGTAAAAAATGAAAGGACTCCATTTTTGTTTTAATTTGCAGTTTCCTGATACTGGTGAGGTTGAGCATCTTTTCATATATTCAGTGATCATTTGTATTTCCTCTTTTTTGAAATTAACCTGCTCATATTCTCTACCCATGTGTCTTTCCCATCATTTTCCTTAGTTCTTATGTGAAGGAGTCCTCTGTACACAGTGCAAATCTCTTCTCTCTCACAAAATTTTTGAACTCAATTTCTGTCATATAAATTTTAAAGTTTAACTTGTTTATTAACCTTTCTTTTCCTTTTTATATGTTGCTTAAGAATGCACTTCCTAACCCAAGTTCGTAAAGATAGTCTCCTGTTTTCTTGTAATAACTTGGTAGTTGTCTTTTTCACCTTTTGTTTTTTTAATCTACATGGAATTTTGATCTGATTTCAAAATTTAAGTCTATTTCAAAGGAACAAGGTTTAAGGGCCCAACATGAAAATAATTTTTAGCTGTTGGTGGAATTGTGGGTGTTTTAGTGGGTTTTTAAAAATATTTTTCTTTAATGTCAAGATTTACACCACTTAGGATATTTGGCAAAAGAGTGCCACAGTCTCTGAAGAAAATTTCAAATAAGAAGTTTCATAAATATTTTGCTGTTATTAGAAGAAGAATACTAATTTCTATTTTAGTCAGGAATCTTTAGATAATCTGTGACAGAACTTTAGTTCAAAACTAGTGTAAGCACATAAGTACTTTTTTTTGTTTTTGTTTTTGGCTCACATAGCTAAAAGTTCCAGGGATATAATACCTTCAGGCATGGCTGGATCCAGGGGTCAAAATGAACCAGGTAGACAAGATAGCTTCAAACTGCCTAGCTCAGTGCTCCAAAGGAAGGGAGCAGTCTCTTTTGGTCCCTTTACAGAAGGATCCTAGGGCAGTTCGGGTCTCATGTCCATTCCTGGTTTAGCGATTGTCACCAGGGAATGGGGGGTCTTGGCCACTCCTGGGTCACATGCCAGACTGGAATGAGGGGGGATTTGCTAGGCCAGCTCAAGCCCACCTAATGGAGTGCAACTGGAAAGAGGAGTTCTGCCCCCAGGAAGGGGCACGCAACCATCACTAATGACCACCATAGTTTTCTCATTACATTATAAGGTCTTGGCTGTTTGTCACTCCATTGGTCACCAATTTTAGGTAGATACGATCAATCAAACTGGGTCGTACTCTGCACTCTGCACTCTTCTGATGTACATTGTTGTGCTCTTGAAGGAACTAATAGGCATTCTGTGGTGTTCTAAGCCTTTAAGGAAGTGGGAGGATACCAGGGCTTACTGGATAAATACCTGTACGCCATCCCAAGCGTGATCAGTGAGGGACACTGGACTGCCAAGCCGGAATGCTACATGCCTCGTCCGGATGCTTTCCATATCTTCCGCCATCCCGTCACTGGAGACCTTCCCTGGCCTGGACTTGTCTTCGGCTTCTCCATCCTCTCCTTGTACTACTGGTGCACAGATCAGGTAAGTAGAGGCAAGGCAGCTGGGGGAAGGGACTGCATTTGGGGAAGGGGGAGTGATTCTTCTCTCTGTGCTCCAGGCTTTGCCACGTTCCATGCAACTGCAAATGACTGGGAGCCCATCTCGGGGGTCAGTTTCTCTAACAATATTTATTTATTGCATAAATAACTTTATTACTTTGTGGGAAATTTTATTTTTAAAAGGAAATTTCTCCCCAGATGCCATCTGTATTAGTCAGGGTTCTCTAGGAAAACAGAACCAACAAGAGATATCTGTAAATATGAGATTTTATAAAAGTGTCTAACGCAAATGTGGGGATGCGTGTGTCCACATTCCATAGAGCAGGATACACGAGTCCAAATTCTGTAAGGCAGGATGCACAAGTCAAATTCCATAGGGCAAGCAGCAAGCTGGCAACTCCGATGAAGTTTTCTGATGAACTCCCCACGAGAGGCTGGCTGGCTGTAGAAGTGAAAGTTCTCTCTCTTCTCACTTAAAAGTCTTCAACGGATTGGACTAAATCCAGCTGATTGAATTCTCTCATTGCAGAAAACACACCCTTAGTTGAGTAATCAGTTACAAGTGCAGTCAGTTGACTGACGATTTAATAAACCAGCCTTCTGGTTTATTAATCAGTCATGAATGTCCTTGCAGTAGTGGTTAGGCCAGGGCTTGCTTGACCAGACACCTGGGCACAATCACCTGGCCAAGTTGACACTTGAACCTAACCATCACACCATCTACCCTATCAACCATTTTCATTTTGTTTAAAATGCATAATATTTTTCATAAAACTAGAATAAAATGGGAAAGTTCCATCTTTATCATAACTGAACTTTAAATGTCCTTTTGACATGAAAAGATAAATACATGATACAGCCACTCAACCGTTTTTTTTCAACAGGACAACAACTGTCAAAGTCATGTGGATTTATAGGGTAAAATGAGATTGGTCAGGAAAAGAGAAGTGTTCCTATAATTGGCGATCTGACACAGTGTCCTAGTGCCATGTTTTCAGAGGCCCATTTTCAGTTTATTCAAGTTTGATTTTATGGTGTTTTATCCGTCTTGACTAAAAAAACCTTCAGACTTTTGGAATTTTCATCTGCTGATCTTCATCAAAAGGTTCATTCTCTGGATTGAGTCGGCCAATTCGGAACACCTGTGGTGATGAGGCCCCTTGTCACTGACGTCTGGGATCACAGCAGTTGGACTGGGTTTTGTGGCTTCTTTACTGGTTTTGTGAAGCCCAGCTTCACCTTAGTATCTGGAAGACAGTATCAGTTGGCCTTGTCTTTTTTGCTTTGCCAAGGTCATTTTTCATTAAAACTAAGTACTGGGTATTCCTTGTCGTGACCTGCCAGCTCTTTTTGATGGCTTAGACTTCCATTTCCTACTTCCCCTGAGGTTTCCTCCGGATCCGGTATGAAGAGTATATTCACCCAAAAGTGAACCATTCTGCCATTTAGCTTCTTGTGTTTGTAGAAGAACTCTACCTCAGTGTCACCGCCCAGGCAAAGGCTGAGCAGAGCACAGAGTACGTGAACTTGCACTCCTGTCGTGTGGGTCCTAAACTGGAGGAACATATTTTTACTTTCACCTTGCTGGCCACAGATCGAGGACTGCGAGATCTGCCACTGAACATTGCAGGAGTTTCAGACACCCTCTTCTGAAACAACAATGCCAGTGGTCTATAATCCAGAAGATTCTAACACGCATAATTTACTTGAAAGCGAAAAACAGCTTTTTAATTCTGATCGTAACAGTGATGCACACTTTTAAAATATCATTACCGAATTGTGGCATATACATCAGGAGACTGTATAAAGCATATATGTACAGCTTTAAAGTGATAAACTGAAAATCTGTGTAACCATTACCCAGGTTAAGAAATAAAATGTTGCCGTCAAAGTAAAAGTGACACACGTCTTTATTGTTAAAAGCTAAAAAATGAAGAAAAGGTCAAAGACAAAATCACCAAAATCCCATCAAGCGGCGAAATCTACAGTATTTTTATGAACATCTTTGCAGACGCCTTTCAGTACCAGTTAACAGAGAGAGATGTATGAATTATTTTGCATGAACATAATTAGTCTTTGCCTGCTCTCCATCATTTCTTGGGTTTCCTTTTACTCAGAAATCTTTTGCAGACATCCTTTCATGTCAGTAAACTAAAAATTTTCATTTTTAATGGAAGTGTGCTCTCCATTGTGCATACATACCAAAATGTATTTAACCACTTCTCAATTGGCCGACTTTAGGGTTCACCGTGGCAAACCCCAAAGCTCAGAAAGTTCCTGAGCAGGCATCTTTGTAACACTTGTGTGTCTCCCAGGTTCCTTATATTCCTGGTTCCTTTTGTGAGTGTTAATTTTCAATTACATTTCCTAATTATTGTTTATGTCTAGAAGTGGAAATTTATTTGAGGATATAGGTCTGATATCCAGCCACTCTTGTTAATCTCATTAATTCCAGTAAGTCTGTGTAGATTTTTACATACATAGTATATCAGCTGAGAATAATGCCAAGTTTTATTCCTTCCATTCCTGTCCTTAAACCTTTTACCTGTTCGTCTCGTCGCACTGTGCCAACTCAGACTTCACGTGTCACGGTGCCTGGAAGAAACAAAACTGTGTGGGCGAGCACTGACTTTGGAGTCAGGCTGCCCACCTCAAGCCCTGGCTCCACGTGTGCTAGCTGGGAAGCCCTGGGCAGAGCACCCTCTGGGCGTCCGTGTTTCTGTCTTCTCACCTGTAAAGCAGGGACAGTAATAGTAGTGCCTGCCTTGTAGGGTTGTTCTTGTGAGGCTCAACTGAATCAGGATGCTAAATGGCTGCCAGAGAGCAAGCCTCACCCAAGGATGAGCTGTGATTGCTAAGCAGTAAGAGCGGGCATCCTTAGCTGGTGACCACTTTTAAAAGGAATGTTTCTTGTGTTTCACCACTGACTGATGTTTGCTTTAGGTTTGGGGTATATCCTCTGTAAGAGGTGAAGAACCTTCCTTTCTATTCCCAGCTTGCTTCAGTTTTCTTTTTTATTTTAAAGCACAAATGGATGTTGCATTTTATCAAATTCTTTTCATTATTCTCTGCATCTGTTGAGATGCTCATATGGATTTTCTCTTTTAAATGGTTAGTAGAATGAATTATATCACATTTTCTTCTCTTTACAGGCTAGTTTTATCTTCACAAGATTGCATACACATATAATTTAACATGTCAAATCATCTACAAGGTTTATTATGAAAACAGCTGTCTCCCCCATCCTACTTCCCCTTATCATTTCCCCCCCACCTGCACCCCCTGCAGAGGCAATCCCTTTCAGCTTACACTTGTGAGGCTCTTGCTTTCAGTGATTACTTCCATATATCTAAATGGCATGCTTGTGCTATTACTTCTTGGGTTTTCTGATTTAGGCATTACTTATTGACATCCCGCTTCTGAAAATGAAGATTGTTGACTCTTTTGCTCACTCCTGATGTACACACTCACCAGCATCCTTCCACACACACACGCATGCACTGTCCCTTCATCCTCCCCGTGTAGTCAATATCGTAATCTCAGTTGGCTCGTGTTCGGAGTTAATGTTACTGCGACTATGTACATACATTCACTGATAAGCCAAGTAGTATATTAAGAATGCACTTCTTTCTTGAACAACTCTTTGTTTCCCAGGAGTTAGTAACGATCTTTTTTATTGATTTGCTTAGTGCTTATTAAGTTGCCTAATATTTGTCATTAATTCATCCCCAAATCCTTTACCAGGGCCTCCAGTGATTAAATCTTTCATATGTTACAAACCTCAACTATTGCTCTAATTTGGTCTTTCTGGGCCATCTCTCCGGGAGCAGTCTGACATGTTCCAATCTTTATTTCTCTCTGGACACAGCTGTCGTTCTTGTATCTCCCTTTATCCTCATCCTCAGAATCACTGATGCTTCTTTCTTGGGTCGAAAGCTGCTGTCTGGACCCCAAGATGTTCTTTTCCTGGGTTTACTTTCTCATTCTTTCTCTTTTCTTCCTTAGTGGTTTGCCCTTGAAATTTGAATCTACATGCTTGAAGTCCAAAGTATTAAAATTTTTCCTTTCTTCAAACAATTCAAAGACTTTAGAATGCTTTAGCTCCTATCACACACGCACACAACTCAGGCTATTGTTGTCCAGTGTTTTAGCTCTGTCTTGTTTAGGGACTTTTCACCACACAGATTAAAGTTATTGCCTTTAATTCCATTGTTGTTTTCTTTTCTCATTATTTTTTGAGTTTTAAACCTTCCTTTAGTGATCATCTTCCTTTTTCTTGAAGTGGATCCTTTAGAAGTTCCTTTGGAGTATTGGGATGGGGGGGTGTTTTTTTGGGGGTCTTGAGTTTTTTAGAGTTCTCTTTGTCTGAAAATGTATTTTTACCCTTAGTCTTGAAAGTTACTTTTTGCCATGTAAAGAATTTGAGGTTGGTGTTAGGTTCAGAGCTGTTCAAGAATTCACACAACGCAGCGAGTCATGGTTTAAGTAGAGAATTTAAGGTTTATTAGAGGAAGAAAGCAGAAGAAAGCAGGTAGGAGCCATCAGAAAAGAAAGAAAGGAAAAATGGCTCCGGCCCTCTATGTGAGAGCAGCATTTTTTTAAAGGAAAACCCACGTTGGGTGTTGGGGGGAAGGGTCCTCCTGAGTGTGTTCTGGGCCTCGATTGGGTGAGTGCTTATCAGTTTCTGCTGACTGGTTACTAGGGTTCTAACACACTACTCTTCTTTGATGTGCACTGTATTATCTGTGTGGAGGAATCGTTCATCTTATGGGCATATCTGATCTTGCCTTGTCCGCCCCCTGGGGTCTAGGTGCCACTGTGACTGGGATTTCTAAAACAGCCTTCAACCCTTAGTTTATGGTGCACCTGGTATCTATGAGATAAGCAGCAGGGCCCCTGGATCAGACATTCCTTCTGTATGTTAGACTCTTTTTTCTGGGGTCTGACTGTTGGTAGTTATTTTCTCTTAGCACATTGAAGGTATTATCTTCTGATTTCTAGCTTCCGTTTATGCTATGGAGACTCATATTTAGTCTGATTCTTGTTCCTTGTATGTAATCTGCTTTTTTCCTTCTGGTTTCTTTTAAAGCTTTTTTTTCATTTTATTGTGCTTCCTGATTCTCTGGATTCATGTATTTCATCAATTTCAGGGAATTATGAGTAACATTTTGATAAACCTCACTCCCACTCTCTGTTTATGAAATGCCACTTATTCTATATGGATATTGGACTTTATCTTCCTGCACGTCCTGTGCTTTATTTATCTTTCATATTTTCCATATCTTTCTCTCTGTGTTGCATGATGTGCAGTGTCCTCAGATTTGTCTTCCATGTGACTGATTATCTCTTTAGCTCTTGTATATTCTATTGTTTTAGCAGTAAATTGAATTTTTAATTGCAATAATTATGTTTTAGGGATAAAAGTGCTGGAGAAAACATGGAGAGAGGGATGTACATATTTACTGTTGGTTAGGAGGCAAAATGGTGTAGTGTGGTGGTTCCACAAGTAGCTAAGTATGTGGGGGCCGTAAGGTCCTGCAACCTCATTACGGGTATATACTTGGAAGATCTGAGAGCAGGGACATGAATGGACATTTGCACACTGGTGTTTATGGAGACAGTATGCATGATTTGCAATTGGTGGAGGTGGCCTAAGGGTACATCAACTGAAGAACGGAATGGTGAACCGTAGTGTGTGCATGCAATGGAATATTGAGCAACTGCGAGAAGGAGTGAAGCTGCGAGACATGCAAGGAGGTGGATGGATCCTATAGACAGCATTTTGAGTGAAGTACACCAGAAACAAAGGCAAACACTATGATGCCTCACCAATATGGACTAACTACAATGTGTAAACTCAGAATTGAACCTTAGAGCACAGCTTATCAGGGGAACACTTATTGTAACAGTCCCTAGATTGTAAGCTCTTACAGCAGTCACATCTATTCCTGAATTGTAATGGCTGTCTCCAGATTCCGAGATGCTGATCCCTTTGTGTATGACCTGATCAGTCCCTGGAACTTTGGGTATCTGTGTGACACCTGAAACTCAGAGTTAGAACTCAGCAGATATGAATGTCAGTATTAGCACGTATAGCAACTGTTAAAAAAGCTGAAAAAGAGTCCAGACTTCAATTAGAGAGATGAATGAACCAGATGTGGTTAGGACTAGGGGAAATCAGCCCAAAAGTTGTAAAGGACAATATTGACTATGTTTTAAAACTTCAAATTCCATGTGAGACCAAGGGAAGAGATGTTTATTTGGTGCAGGTTCTATATTTCCTAAACAGTTTAACTCATACAGTTTGTTCAAACACCATAATTACATGGAACTTTTAATAGGAAGTGAGACCTGGTAGGTTTGCACGGGTTAGTGCAAATTAACGACACATCCCAAAGTAATTTGGGCAGAGAATAAAAATATATACACAGGGCTCTTCTGAGGAGCTGGGGGAAAATGCAGAGGTGTTGGGCTTCCTCAAGTGGATTGTTGCTGATGTTCTCACAAACATTGAGGACTGGAGGTTTGGTATGCCAAGCCCTCTATCTTGGGACTTGCCCTTATGAAGCTCCTTACTGCAAAGGAGAGGCTAAACCTGCTTATAATTGTGCCTAAGAGTCTCCTCCTGAGTACCTCTTTGTTGCTCAGATGTGGCCTCTCTCTCTAGCTAAGCCAACCCAGCAGGTGAACTCACCACTCTTTCCCCTATGTGGGAGCTGGCTCCCAAGGGTGTAAATCTCCCTGGCAATGCAGGATGTGACTCCCGGGGATGAATCCGGACCCAACATCCTGGGATTGAGAACATCTTCTTGATCAAAAGGGGGATGCGAAATGGAACAAAATAAAGTTTCAGTGGCTGAGACATTCCAAATGGAGTCGAGAGGTCACTCTGGTGGGCATTCTGATGCATATATAGTAACCCTTTTTAGGTTTTAATGCACTGCAATAGCTAGAAGTAAATACCTGAAACTATCAAACTCCAACCCAGTAGCCTTGACTCTTGAAGACGATTGTATAACAATGTAGCTTACGAGGGGTGGCAGGGTGATTGTGAAAGCCTTGTGGATCACACTCCCTTTATCCAGTGTATGGATGGATGAGTAGAAAAATGGGGGACAAAAATTAAATGAAAAATAGGGTGGAGGGGCTGATTTGGGTGTTCTTTTTACTTTTTTTTTTATTCTTATTTTTACTTTTTTCTGGTACAAGGAAAGTGTTCAAAAAATAGATTGGGGTGATGAATGCACAACTATATGATGGTACTGTGAACAATTGATTGTGCACTTTGGATGATTGTATGGTATGTGAATATATCTCAATAAAATTGAATTTAAAAAACAATGTTTTCATTAGTAGAAGTTCTATATGATTATTTTCAAATCTCCACGGTAATTTTTGGTAATTTCTTACTCCTATGGCTATTGTATATTCCATCTTTTGTATCCTTAAATTAGTATGCCTATTTTCTATTATGGTTATCTGAAATTTTGGTAGATCTGGTTCTGCCATGTATTGTTTCTGCTGACTCTCACTTATGATGACTTATTTCCTTGTGAGTGTGTGATTTAAAAAAAAAAAAACTATGAACTAGTATTCATTGGACCTCTCTCTGTGGGAATCCTTGAAGGCCTGGATTTGAGTACAAGGATTTGGGTTTTCTCTGGCTAGGTGCCTGAGGACACATCTTACCTATGTCATTCTTAAGTTAAAACTCTTGCCTTGCCATCCAGAGTAGAAACAAGGAAGTAAAACTATCTTTCTTTGTAGATTACATGATCTTGTATATAAAGAATCCTAAGGAATCCACAAGAAAAGTATTAGAGCTAATAATAACAAGTTCATCAAGGTTATAGAACGTAAGCTCCTTATACAAAAATACACTTGCATGGAACAATCCAAAAATGAAATTAAGGAAACAATTCCAATTCCAATAACATCAAAAAGAATAAAATGCTTAAGCACACCTTTAACGAGAGAAGTGCAAGACTCATACACTGAAAACTATAAACTGCAATCAAAAGAAATTAAAGAATAACCAAATCAGTGGAAAAATGTCCATGTTTCCATGTTCATGGATTAGAAGACTTAATGAGAAGATGGCAATACTCCAAAAACTAATCCACAGATTCAGTGCAATCCCTATTAGAATCCCAGCTGCTGACATTTTTGCAGAAATTGACAAAATTTACGTGGAAATGCAAGGGACCCAGATTTTCCCAAACAGTCCTGAAAAAGAAGAACAAAGTTTGAGGACTGAAACTTCCTGATTTCAAAACTTACTGTGCACCTACAGAAATCAAGACTGTGTGGTACTGGCATAAAGATAGACATTTAGATCCATGGAATAGAATTGAGTCTAAAAATAAGCCCATACATCTCTGGTCGGTTGGTTTTCAGCAAGAGTGCCAAGACCATTCAATGGGAATCAAATAATCTTTTCAACACGTGGTGCTGGGACAATGGTGTATCCACCTGGAAATGATTGAAATTGGACCGCTCCCTCATGTCATCTACAAAAATTAACTCAAAGTGGGTTAAAGAAACTAAATTTATGAGTGGAAACTATAAAACTATTAGAAGAAAACATTGGGGTAAATCTTCACGACCTTGAGTTAGGCACTGGTTTCTTAGATATGACACCAAAAGCACCAGCAATAAAAGAAAACACAGATAAATTGGACGTCATCAAAATTTAAAACTTCTGTGCTTCAAAGGGTGCTATCAAGAAAGTGAAAAGACAGCTCACAGATTGGGAGAATATGTTTGCAAGTCATATAGCTGATAAGGGACTATTCAGAATATATAAAGAACTCTTACAACTCAACAATAAAAGGACAAGTTACCCAATTAAAAAGTGGTCAAAGGATTTGAATAAGCATTTCTCCAAAGAAGATACACAGATGTCCAATGAGAACATGAAAAGATGTTTACCAGCATTAGTCTCTAGAGAAATGCAAATAAAAGCCACAGTGGAAGGCCACTTCTTACCCAGTAGAATGGCTGTAATCAAAGAGTGTTGGCAGGGCTGTACGTTGCTGGAGGAAATATCACATGGTGCAGCCACTTTGGAAAACAGTTTGACGATTCCTCAAAAAGGTAAACAGAGTTACCAAAAGACTCAACAATTCCACCCCTACCTATATCCTCAAGGGAATTGAAAACAAATGTCTACACACAAACTTGTACACGAATGTTCGTAGCAGAATTATTCAATAGCCCAAAAGTGGAAACAACCTAAATGTTCATCAGCTGATGAATGATTAAACAAAAGGTGGTGTATGCATACAGTGGAATATTATTCAGCTAAAAATAATGTGGATGAACCTTGAAAACATTATGCAAAATGAAAGAAGCCAGACACAAAAGACCACATAATGTATTATTCCATTTATTTTAGATGTCCAGAATAGGCAAATCCATAGAATCCGAAAGTAGATTAGCAGTTGTCAGGGGCCGGGAGAAGGGGGGCATGGGGAATGACTCTAACAGGTATGGAGTTTCTTTTGGGGGTGCTTAAAATATCCTAGAATTAGAGAGTGGTGATGGTTGCACAACTTTGTGAATATACTAAAAACAACTGAATTGTACACTTTAAAGGGTTAAGCTTTTGGTATGTGAATCGTATCTCGGTTCTTAAAACCCTGCCTTGCAGTAATTTGGGCCACCAAATAACAATTACAGTCCCCCAAATTTTTGCAGGCTGGCTAGTGGCCACAAATTCTCATGGTGGGGGGGTGTTTTTTCCACTCAGAGCTAAAGTGAAATGAACAATTTTCCTTGCTGTCTACACCAGCTCTGCAACCCCTTTTGCCTCCAGCCAACCCCGTTTACTACACCCCTGTTAGAGTAGCCTTCACTGTGTTCTGACTTCCTGAGGGGTGGTCTCCTGTTGTTTGCAGGGCCAGACGTTGTCCCCATCCCTGTCACGTGGAAACACTAGGCCACTAGGATCTGTGGATGCTCCCACGGTATCCAGCAGTTTCTGTGGAATCTTACTTCCCTGAACAACTATTTCTATTTTGTTCCCGACCTCAGAGTTTTTGTTGTGTGTGTTTTTTTAATATGCTTATCCTTCTATTTGAAATACTGCCTTTTTATTTTATTTATAAATTTTAGATGTTCTTTTTAGTGGGAGTTATGGCCTCTCTGGTTCATATTGTTGTCAGAAATGGAAGTGCTGTGATTACCTCCCAAGGATAATTCACTAAAAGTAAGATTGCTCGGTGTTTTAGTTTCCTAGGCTGCTGAAAGCAGATACCATGAAATGGGCCATACTTTCCTGTTTCCTTCTGTGTTTTTTAACTTTTTGTTGAGAACTGGACATTCTGAGTAATATATTGTCATAGTTCTGGAAATCTAGCTACCCCACTTCTCTGCCATTGCAAGGTGGTGGTGATGGTGGTTGGCTGGAGTCATGAATTTGTGACAAAGGATGAAACAAAAAATGGGTACTGCCTCTTTAAGACTCCTCTGCTGCTTTTGCCTGAGGATGGTTTGGAACAGTGACCCCCCCAGTGATCTGAAGTAGCTGATCCAAAGCAGTGATCAGAGATCAGTCTGCATGCCCACAGGTTTTGGAGGACCACGCCATACAGCCCACCCTGGCACCAGCAAGCTGTACCAGGAGCCCTGGTGCAGTCCTCTGCTGTCATGCATATGGGGATAGGGAAGGTAGCCCTTGCATGGAGGGTGAAATACACAGATATTTATTGCAATTTACCACCATCTTCCTCCTGCTCGCCCCTGGATGCTGCACAGTGTTCTGTTAGACTCCAGAGTTTCGAAGTAGTTGATTCAGACACTTCCTGCCAGTTCATTAGTTGTTTTGGTGGAGGGACTGATTCCTGGAGCTCCCTCCTCCACCATCTTCCCATAATCCTCTCCCCAAAGGATAACTTTTAAGTGATGCATTGTGATTAAGTCAGGTTTAATCCAGGCATGCAAAGAAGGTTCAAACAGAAAATGGATTGATGTAATTATTATTAATGTACTAAAAATCATATAATTATCTCAATAAATGCAGAAACAGCCTTTCATAAATCTGAAATCTACTTATAGTAAAAGCTTGCATCAAAATAGGAATAGAAGGGAATTTCCTTAACTTGATGAAGATTACATACCAAAAGTTTACTGCAAACATTTTATGGAATGAAGAAACTTTAGATGCATTTCCTAAGAGATCAGGAATAAGAGAAGATTGACCAGTATTATGTTTTATTCATAGTCTTGGTCAAATCTATAACTTTAGCTGTTCACTTGCATTATACTTCTTTTTTCTTCCTTATAGCTTTGACCAGGACTGCTAGTATTTTCTTGCTATGTTAAAAATACATTGAGAAAATATGATTGTTTTCACAGTAGCACCCTATGAATTAACTGAATCAGCAATAGATAATACCTGTGAAAAGTCTTAAAACTATTAGTAGATACAGTAATCAGAATAAATGGAGAGGCAGTCTGTTCTTGAATGGGATGACTTCATATTTTTAAATATGTCATTTCTCCCAAATTTAGGCTATAAATATAACCACTTAAAATTCTGCTTGGATTTTTTTGAGGAACCCAAACTTATTCTAAAAATTATTATGGATCTCTATCAATAGTAGATTGTTAAATGAATTGTGAAATATTCCGACAGTGAAAAGGCAATATAGCAGTGAAAAGGAAGTGAGCTACACATAATAAAATGGATGAATCTTAAAACCATGATGCTGAATAAAAGAAGCTAGACACAGAAGACCGCATAGTACAGTGATTCCAATTGTATAAAGTGCAGTACAAGCAAGGTTAAATTATATTGTTTAGGGATGCACACCTAAATGATAAGAATATGAAGAAAGGCAAAGAAGAAATAACTAAAATACTTATGGAAGTGGTTATTTCAGGAGGGAGGGAGGGTTGAGGTGTGGAAGAGGCACCCAGGGGCGTCTGGGGTCCCTGCAGTGTCCCCACTCTCGATCTGGACAGTGATGACACAGTATTCTCTTTAATACACTACAGCTGTGCATTTGTTTAACATACTTCAGTGTGTTGATAAAGTAAATAATAAATAAGGTTTAAAGATTATGGGGAAGAAAAAAATGCCACAAATAGCTAACCCCAGTTTGAAAATGAAGAGCAAAGAGAGATAAATTGCCCTACCAGATATTTAAATGCGCACAGAGTAACAGTAATAAAAACGGTTTGGAATTGACGAGAACAGACAGACAGACTAATGGAACAGAAAAAAGATCTAAGTCAGGCTCATGTACTTATGGGAATTTAGCATATATTTGAGGAGGCTCCATATATCAGTGGAAGAAATACAGACTCTCTGATGGTGTTAGAAAAACCAGCTTACTGCTGGGAGTAACATAAAACTAGACTCCTGCCTAACATTTATGCAAGGGTGGACTTCAGCTGGACTCAAGACTTAAATGTGAAAAAGCAAAACTGTAAAATTAAGAGAAGGTAGTGTTAGAGAATAGCATTGAGGCAGAAGGAGAAGTAGAAGTCATAAGTCAAAAACTATATCAATTTGATTATATCACATATAAGGGCTTCTTAACAAAGAGTACTGTAGACAAAGTTGGCAAGAGATAGATCGGGAGAAGATAATTAGAAGCATTTGTAATGGACAAGAGACTAATCACTAATCAACAAGAAAAAGAAATGTGGGCAAAGGGTATGAACGGGCACTTCATAGGAAAGGAAACTCAAAGGACTAACAAGCATATAATTCAGAATTATCAGGGAAATGCAATTTAATCCACAACGAACTGGTTAATATGTGAAATTCTGAGTTGTATATTTGTTACTCCAATAAAAAGTTACAGAACACACACACAGTGAGCCTGGCAAAAATTAGAAAGCTCCATATGGAGGTTTAGGAACTCTCGTGACCTGCTAGTGGGAGTGTAGCCTGGTGCAATCTGTTTAGGAGAGTAAATAAATCAGATCAGGTGTATTGTACTTTATGACCCAGCAATGAGGTTCCTCAAAATCTACCTAAAAACCCTCCTACAAGTTGATGAGGGACAAGCAAAATCACGTGTGGATTTTGCACATGAAGTGGGTTGCAGAAGTGAGAAGCAGAAGACCGGATGTGTACATGGCAGCACGGAGGGTTCTTTATAGTGTGCTGAGTGGACAGACAAGATGCAGAATGAGAACCAGAGCACAGGAGCCAGGTGTTGTCTATAAGGTAGTTAAAACTTTTGCATTTGTTGGTGGTCTTTCCCATCCACTTATTATCTATTGTCATTATGCTACCTAACGTAGAAGACTTTTTCAACATTCTGTATTTGTCTTTACAATTTCTTCTGTAATCATTGCTTTAAAAGTCACCCCCTGAAATTTCCATTTCTGACAGTAGATAACTAGATGTCCTGAAACACCTCCCAATTCAGAACACCTAGAAATGCTGGGTAAAATAGAATTTTTATATTCGTAGTGGAGAAAGTCTCCAGAGGCCAGGAACAAAGAGGGAATTGAACCCAAGAGCGTTAAGCTCACACTGACACCTTCAGTGCCCTGACAGCATTTTCCAAGCTTGGTGTCCAAAAGGCTTAGGTTTTAGTGGCTTCTGTTAGAACAGGAGAAAGGCCTCAAGTTCAGGAATGGTGAAGCTAAAACGGAACCCTCCATGCATAGCTTAGATTTATAATCTCAGTGGACTACAAAGAAAAATCTGCTCACCAGCAGAGAAGAAAAAACCACCACCAAAAAGTGCCTCCTCCTGGGCTCCTCTGAGAATTCATAATCATGGTTCTGCATTCCTGTAGGTTTGGGTTTTTAAATAACTTGTATGGTCAGGAAACGTCATGTGAAGAATTAATAGAATATCATCCAAATTTTGGTACACCCTGACCTGGCACGGGTAATGGAAGATTCTCTCTATGAATAAAGCCCTGCTGAACATGAGCCTCCAGTCCGCAACTGGGAAACATGGAAGACTCAAGCCACCATGAGCAGGCATCAGCAGACAGTAGAATTAGCGCCGCGAACCTCAGAAAATGGAAGTATTAGATACTTAAGTACAAAATAAAGGTTTAAAGAAATAAACCGGAACTGAAAACAACAAGAAACAAAATTCTATCAAAACAGATAAGTCAGATTTTTAAAAACTTCTAAAGTGAAAGTATACTTACTGAAATGTAAAACTCAGTAGCTACTAAAATAGCCGATTAAACACAACTGAAGAAAAAAATTGCGATGTGGAAGAGAGAGCTGAAGAAATTGCCTAGAAAGCACAAAAATGGAAAATATGAAAGAGAAATATAGTGATATGGGAAATAGAATGAGAAGGATTAAAATACATCTGTTGGAGATCCAGAAAAAAAGGGAAAGGAAGCAATATTTCAAGAGAAAGTGGCTGGGTATTTTTATAATTGTTGAAAGAGCAAGAATTGCACTGAAATGAATCCCAAGCAGAAATGTATATATGTATTTTTTAATTCCATGTAAAGACACATCATAATGAAAATTCAGAGCATCAAAGAAAAGGAGATTTTTAAAGCAACCTGAGAAAAGACTGCTTAGAAAAGAATGAGTTGTCCTGAGGACAGATTTCCTAACAGCAACCACGTAGGCCAAAAGGCAGTGGAGTCATTTCCAAAATACCGAGAGAAAATAGCAATTTCAAATTGAAGAGCCACCTAAGATATTATTCATAATCAAGTTCAAAATAAAGACACAACCTTCTCTAAAGAAACATTGAAGATGTACATAAGGAAACAGGAAGCAGTGAAGGAATAGTTAGCAAAGAACTTGATAGGCATATGAGTAAATCTAAAGCATTAGCTGAAAAACAGTAAATGGCTAATATGGGAAATATAAAACAAGGTGAAACTAAAATACTGGCCAACAGGTTGGAGTTAAATCTGTCTGTGTGAACCATAAATTGTTCAGGAGAAGGGTGGGGATATTGGTTTATTGTAGACTTTAAGTAGTATCCATATTAAAATTGTAAGGGTAGTTATTAAAAGCACAGAAATGGAATAGATACCTTCTGTATTAGTTAGGGTTCTCTAGGGAAGCAGAACCAACAAGAGATATCTGCAAATTTAAGATTTTATAAAAGTGTCTCACGCAACTCTGGGGATGCACGAGTCCAAATTCCATAGGGCAGGCAGCGAACTAGCAACTCTGATGAAGGTGTTCAGAAACTCCTCAGGAAATGCTTCACTGGTTAGCTGAAGAAGTGAAGGTCCTCTCTCTTCTCCCTTAGATGTCTTCGAGTTGGATTGGATTAAATCCAGCTGATTGAATTCTCTCATTGCAGAAGACACTCCCTTCGTTGATATGATCAGTCGCAGCTGCAGCCAGTTGACTGATGACTTGATAAACCAGCCTTCTGGTTTATTAACCAGCCACAAATGTCCTTGCAGTAATGGTTAGGCCAGTGCTTGCTTGCAGACACCTGGGCACCATCACCTGGCCAAGTTGACACATGAACCTAACCATCACACCTTCCTAACTAGTAATGGAAATAGGTGAAGAAAAATTAATTTAAAAAGGCAAATAGAGTGACAAAGTAAGAAAACTCAATACCTGTTTGGCACACCAGTTTTTAAAGAATAGCCCTCCCCTTCCCCAACTTTTAAATATATAGCAATGGACTCAAGTGCTTAGGACTTTCTATGTGGAATGACTTAATGTTGAGGCCACTCCTTCCTAATATAGGAAAGAGTAGCAGTTCTGCCCTTGCCCCACAACCCCACCCACTCCCTGGCACCATCTCTCCTCCTGGAGTGGGGGGAGCAAAAGTGAAGCAATGCCCTCGGCGTGTGCACCTGCTGGCAGGGGACCCATCCCCGGAGAGGCTGGCACTCGGAGGCCCAGGAGACCTCCCCAGAATCACAACCAGCGACCTGGCAAGGATCACCTTTTGAGCTCTTCCCCACTTTAATTAAAATACCACATTTGGAAAAATAAGGAAGGCATAAGGAAGAAAACAGAACTCTTACCATGCCATGGTTAACCACTTTTATCATGTTGGTTTATTCCTGCTGTTTTACTAGGTATAGGATGACAGTGTATGTGCAATTTTTCTAAAAGCAATTTTATTGAGATATGTTCACATAACATACAATCATACATGCAATTTTGTATCCTGCTGTCCCTTCCAGCTAACAGCATGTCGTGAGTATATTTTTTCACGTTATTTAAATGTCCTTCAAGAACATACTTTTTAGTGCATACAGAACACTGCATGGTTTTGAGGCACAGGACTGAGCCTTGAGTTCCTTTTTAACCACTTCTCTACCAAGTGTTCCGGAGAACACAGCATTCTGCCTTCTGACAGCAGCACCATTGAAGAGCTCCTGGGAGAATTTTGCTCTGTTGAGGTTCATACTAAATAATTTCTATTTAGATGAATGAAGTTGGTACCGGTTCTGAACACCCCTTGGTTGCCGGAACCCCCTTGGCTGCAGTTGCTGTGTCGACGGCCCTCTTCCTGCTGCCCGGCAGAGCCAGTCTGTGGCCTCCAGCAATGAACCTCATCCTTGCCTTGATTGGTGTGCAATGCCAGCATGAGGTCAAGGTCATGCCCAGGAGCCCAGTCCTCTGCCCTGGATGCCCTTTAGGCTCCTGGGGCTGGGCCCAGCCTAAAGGGGGGGGGGCAGCTCGGCCCTGGCACCCCCAAGGGTGCGTCCAGCCAAGAAAGCTGCCCAGGGTCGTCCTGTCTGTGCCCAGGCGCCTGGCTTTTCCAGCCTCACCCTCCTGACCACCTGTGTGTCCCTGACAGATGACGGTCCAGCGATACCTCGCAGGGAAGAGCCTCTCGCACGTCAAAGGCGGCTGCATCCTGTGCGGGTACCTGAAGCTGCTGCCCATGTTCACCACTGTGATGCCAGGGATGATCAGCCGCGTCCTGTACCCAGGTAAACGCCTGGTCCTGCTGGGGCCACAGCTGACCGTCCCCTGCCTCAGAGACCCAGAGGGTGCTGGGCTGCTCAGCTCTGCCCTGGTCCACTTTCTGGGAGGGACTGAGCCAGGAATCCCAACTTAGGGATGCAGCTAGGCCGAAGGCTGGCAGAGACAGCAGATCCGGGCAGCAAGAGATAAATTCCAGGGGGATGAGTCCAGATGGGAGAGAGCAAGCCAGGGCCCAGGCTCCAACGTTGGCCCGGGAGCCAGCCCACAGGAAGGCTGCATGACTCTCCATCACATTGCAGACACTACACAGAGGCTGGCACAGCTGCTCGCAGCTCCAGGGTGGGCTTTCACAGCCTCGATGACTAGATGAGCCTCATCGGAGGGGCGGGGGGCTCCATGCAGCCCCAATATGGGCCTGACTCTAAGGTCCACATTTTTTCCATTAAATTCTCTTAAAAATCCCCATTTCCCTTAATGAGTTATAATATCTCTATGAATGTCGCTCATCCCATTTCCACCGAGTTTTACTAGCTTGCGCTCTCTCTTGGGTAGAAGGCTGGTTGATTCATTAAACATTTATGGAGCACTTGAGCATTTACTCCGAAAGCTACAGCCACTGGGACAGAGCAGGCTCCTTCCGTGGGAATCTGCTGTCGTGGTGCCTTTGACAAGGTCGAATAATGTAGGACACTTTTTACTGCCAAGTAATACATGCAGTAGACACCTCTAACCCTAATTCAGCCTTCAGTCTGCCCCTGAGACGTGCCTCTGTGTTTTTTGTTTGTTTTTCAAATCTTAATCCCTTTCCAGTTTTGAAGGGGGGGCGTGCTGCTCTGTTTTAGCCTTCCCAGGTTTGCACTTCACCTGCCAAGCAGTGTTTTTCTAGATCTCCCGGGAGATCCTCCCTCACCTGTAAGAAAGCAGGCCCATGGGCTCCGGGCCCCGGGTCCCCTCAGCTTTGCAGCCCCACCTCCCCACCCCCACTCCCCAGCGTGAACTGCCCTGAGGAGGAAGATGGCGCCATGTTTCTTGTGTCTTGGGCTCTAGAAAGGAAGCTGCTAATGGAGGTGGAAGCAGAGTAGAGGATCACTTCTCTATCTCTAGCTGGACTGGAGCCAGGAACCCACATCCTCCCTTACCATCTACCCAGGAGGTGGATGAGAAGAGGGAGGGAGGGAATGTGCTGGCAAGAGCCCTAGGGGTGGAGAACGACAGGGACCACGCTGTCCTGGTCCTCAGGGATGGCCGGACCCACGCAGGGATGCATGGTTTTCACACACCAGGTGTGTAAAACCAGAAAGCCATTGATCGCTAAGGCTTTGGTCCCAGTCCGTGCTCCTTGCAGAACACGCTTTTCCAGTAACCCGAAGGCTTACGCCCCCTAGGAGCTGGGCACTGCCAAAGTGTGATTCTCTGGACCTTGTTTCCCATTAAGATGGCCATTAGTTGGGGCTCTTGGCTGCAAACAACGTGCAGCCCATGGCTCCTCCTTCCACTGAGCTGGTGTCATCATCAGGTCGTGTTCCGGTTTGCCAGAGCTGCCGTTATGCAAAATACCATAAATGGATTGGCTTATTAGGTTACAGATTAACAGTTCTAAGACCATAAAAGTGTCCAAACTAAGGCATCAAGAAGATACCTTCACTGAAGAAAGGTCAGTGGTGTCTGGAACACCCTCTGTCAGCTGGGAAGGCACGTGGCTGGCGTCTGCTGGTCCTTTGCTCCTGGGTTCTGGTTTCAAAATGGCTTTCTCCAAAATGTTTCTGAGCTTCTGTCTCTCTTAGTTTCTCTCAGCTGTCTGGTTGGTTCTCCTGGGGTGTTTCTCTCTAAGCATCTAGGAGTCCTCTCTTAGCTTCTCCAGGGCAAACTCTGGGCTTCATCTCTTAGCTTAGCCTCTCCAAATGTCCTTCTGTCTGCATCTCCAAGCATCTGGGTCTGTGTGGGCTACTTACCTTCTCCTTGGAGCAAACTATGGATTAGATATCTTAGCTTCTCTCCAAAATGTCTCTTTCAGCTCTGAGTTCCTTCTCTCTGTGAGCTCTCTTAAAGTACTCCAGTGATCTAACCAAGACCCACCCTAAATGGGTAGAGTAACACCTCCATGAAAATAATCTAATAAAAAGGTCTCACCTACGGTTGGCTGGATCACATCTCCATGGAAACAACCTAATCAAAAGATCCCACCCCAACCAAAAGACTAATAAGTCTGTCTCCACAAGATTGCATTAAAGACCATGGCTTTTGTGGGGGACATAATAGATTCAACCCAGCACAGGCCATGCGGTGGCAAGATGGCCTCCTACAGCACCAGGCCTCTACCCCACAGCCTGACAGCCCCAGCAGAAAGAGGCTTTCCTTTCCCAGCTGTTCCAGCAAAAATCCAGATAAGAGGCTGGAGTAGTGAGCTGACGTGAAAGACATGGACCAGTCATGGTACCAAAGGGAAGGAGTGTTTAGAGTGGCCGCCTGGCCCCACCCCAGACCACGTGGAGGAGACTGAGGTCCTCTTCCCAGAGGGAAGGGGACTCAAGGGTGGGCAGACAAGAGTAGATGTCCACTGCAGCCACCCCCAGTAATGAGCTTCTACGTTCTTTCTGTAGACACTTGGCAATCCCTTCTAAAGCTAGAGATAGCTATCCCCAATAAAATAGCTTGCTCTACCATAAACGTAGACAATATCTGCCTCTTTCTGTTCTAGGTTGTTTTGCTTTTGTTTTTGTTTTTCATCAGATGGCAGCTGTATATCCCTTATTGAAGTTCCCAAGGGGTGTGTTATGTTCACTGTCTTTTTTTCCAGAAATTCTTCCCAAATACTTGTGAGGTAACACCCCTTTCAGGATCAGGGGAGTAAGGGCATGAGTTGCTCACACAGTAGTATATGGAAGACTAGTCCATCTGCCTTCCTCACCCCTAGCTGGGTCACTGCAAGGCTTATTGAGGTCAGGTGACTTGGTTTGGGTCATGGGGTAGATTTGTGGAAGCCCCAATGGGTTTGACTCCTACGTACCCAACTGCCAGCTTCTTTCTCAACCCAAAGTGTCTGAAGATGGTGTAGGATCATGAATTGGAGGTGTCACTGGTAGACCAAGAATCAAGCATCCAAGTGCATTCCAAATTCACTTCCCCTTCCCTGGGCTCTGACTTCAGACTTCCTAAGGCCAGGAGTTGGTGTGACTGTCACCTCTCTTTGCAGATAAAGTGGCGTGTGTTGTGCCTTCAGAGTGTCAGAAATACTGTGGCACCAGGGCTGGCTGCAGCGCCATTGCCTTCCCCGTGCTGGTGATGGCGCTGATGCCCAACGGTAAGAAACGGCTCTGCCAACAAGGGCCCTGGGAACCCCGTGAGCCATGTCCCCACTGGAGCCTTTTCCCTCAGGCTGTGAGTAGACGGTGGGGAGCGAGGGGGCTGGGGTGGGTGATCTCCTGGTCCAGTCCTTCTGGGCAGAAGTGCAGACCGTGGAGTGGAAGGGGCACTAGTAATGTCCTGACAAGGAGCTGGGCCTCCTCCCTCTTCCCTCCCTCCCTTCCCCTTCTTTCCCCACACACTGGAACATACATGGTCTCAGAGACACCACCCGGCACCCAGTTTGCATGATCTCCTTCACCTACTTAGCATCTTTCTTTGCACATTCATTCACTCAGCAGATGATCACTGGGTTCCACACTGTGCTAGGCTTTGCTCTAAACCATGAGATCACAAAGACGAACAAGACCTAGGCCAGCCCCAAAGAGCTTACTGTCCAGTGGGATCAGCCAGGAGATGGGCTGTTAGCCAACAGCGAGGTGGCTTTCATTGTGAGACGACAGTAGCCCATGCATTCATCTCGCCTTCTAACCCAAATCCCATTGAAATCACCAAATGAATTTTAAATTGAAAAAAATAAAAACCTTTATTATCTCTGGAGAACAGGAGAGGGTGCCATCAAGAGGCCAGAAAAGTAGAGATGTTTCCATAAAATACAGTATAGTTGGACTCCAGCTGAGAGAAGTACTGACCAGAAGAAATGCCCAGCTTAAAGCAGCCAGGGCTGCAAGTGAGGGTGGGCTGCAAGGCGGTTAAAAAGAAGGAAAATTAAAGGGCTCTGGTCTCTGCTGGCCCCAAGTAGCCCACACAATATACTAGGGCATTGATGCAGTGGACTTCCAGTTCAGGCCCTTTGTTCCCCTCAAGCAGGAAAGAAATCTCTCAGCAGAGCAGTTTAACGTCTGTGGCCCGGCAGCCCCGCAGGTCCTAACCCAAGATTGCCGTGTTGATCGCTCATCTTTGAGGGGTGCCCACTCTTTCTCGGGCACTACACTCACCCATATACTTAATCTACCTGGATCTTCACAGCAGCCTCAGTGGTAGGTGCTGTCACGGCCATTTGACCAACAAGGACTCCGACGCTCCAGGACCCGCTTGACTTGCCTACATCCAGAACCTTCTCTGAGCCTCTGGCTCCTCGTCTGTAAAAGTGGGGTCAGTGGTGTCCACCTCACCGGCTGTTGGGAGGATCGCATGGGCTAAAGCCTGGAGATAGATCATGGCACGAAGCAACCACTCAAGCGATTTTAGCTCCCATTATTGTATAAAGACACAACGGGAAACTGTCAGGTCCTGTCTCAAAACAAGGACAAATGTAATGCACTCGCCTATTTCAGATGGAATACCACTCCAAATAAAATGGCAGGATTTTTGCAGAAGAAAGTTAGTAGTTGGGAAAGTTCCTTCCAAGGTATAAGGCATCCCCTGGCACAGTCGAAGGGCTGGGGTCCAGAAAACGTCCCTTCTCTTCCAGGCTTACGTGGCTTGATGCTCTCTGCCCTCTGTGCCTCTTTCATGTGCTCCCTGACTTCCATTTTCAACAGCGCCAGCGCCATGTTCACTCTGGACGTCTACCCCAAGCTACGGCCTGTGGCCACCGAGAAGGAGCTCATGGTGACAAGCAGGTGAACGACCCTCAGCTCCCCTGCGTTACTGCCGGGACTGACGGCAGCTCCACACGATGTCACTAAGTGGAAACGGGGGACTGTCAGACCGTGGATAGCAATAGCCGATTTATGTACAGGAGGGTGTGTTTTTCTTTACTGGAGCTTAGCAGTGAGGATATATTGCTTTTATAATCAGAAAGAAAATTGTTTCCATTGGGGAAAACGTAAAGTCATAACAATCTCAATGATACAAATGAGAGAGTATAATGTACCCCCGCCAAAGAGTCCTTGTGAGGCAGTTTACGTGGAATATCTCATTAAGTGCTCATGACAGAAAGGTAAGTTTTACTGTTATTATTCTCACTGTACAAATGAGGGAACCGTGGTTCGGAGGGAGTGCTCTACCTGAGTGTGCAGGGTAAGCAGGGGAAGCTGTCCGTCTTGGTGTTGTGTGATGCCACATGACACCATGCTCAGCATGGGGTGGGGACACACGCACGTGCAAAACACGGCCCAGTCGTTAAAGGTTTCACATTGGCAGCCCCAGGGACATATCCATCCCCAGGGACACACACGTTATGTCTGGAACACTTGCTTTGATCTTGCATCAAGGGGCATGTCACTCATATATTTTATCTGCCCAACCCCTGGGGATGTTTGAGTTTGACATCACATTTTGATTAGCATTTCATAGTTTATAACGCGCTTATCCAAGAACTTCTAAGACATGAATTTTGGTTTATTTGAATTGTTATAGAACATAAAAAAGGGAAGACTTAAATTCATCTTTTGAAGCTTAAGACATTGATGCCCAAACCTAACAAATAGACAGAGAAAAAAGTGAACGAACACTAAAGACCAATCTCATTTTTAAATATCACTGCAAATATATAGAGAGATAAAATATTAGAGGCAAAAATACAACAATGCTGGGATTTTTTTCCAAGAAATACAAAGATGGTTCAATATTAGGAAATGTAGTAATATAATTCACCATAATGGTGGTGCAAAAGAGAAAAATCATACACATCTATTCCCAAATGATAAAAAGGCCTTTGCTAAAATGAGTACTTTTTTACATGATAAAACACATCTATATCAGCCTAAAAGTCTACTGCATGCTTAATTTTCTTTTTGTGTGATATTTCTGTGCGGTTTCGGTATTAAAGTGATGGCCTCTGAGAATGAATTAGGAAGTCTCCCCTACACTTTATTTTTTGGAAGAACTTGAGGAAGATTGGGATTAATTCTTCTGTGAATGTTTGGTAAAGATCACCAGTGAAGCCAACTGGTCCTAGACTTTTTCTTTGTTGGGAGGTTTTGATTACTGATTTAGTCTCTACTTTTTACTGGTCTATTGAGATCATCATATTTTTCTTGAGTCAGTTAAGGTTTTTGTGTGTTTCTAGGAATCTGTCTATTTTCATCAAGTTGTCCAATTTGTTGATGTACAATTGTTCATCATACCTTCTTATATTCCTTTTTATATCCATGGGGTTGGTAGTAATGTCTCCCTCTCATTTCTAGTTTTTGTTATTTGACCTCTCTCTCTTTTTTCTGTAGGTAAAGGTTTGTTAATTTATTGATCTTTTTAAAGAACGATGTTTTGGTTTCATTGATTCTATTATTTTTCTATCCTCTGTTTATCTATCTCTGCTCTAATGTTTATTATTTTCTTCATTCTGCTCACTTTGGGTTCTGTTTTCTCTTCTTTTTCTAGTTCCTCCAGCTATGAGAGTAGTGATTTGAGATCTTTTTTCTTTTTTAACACAAGCATTTTGTGCTATCAGTTTCACTCTGAGCACTACCTTTGCTATATACCATAAGTTTTGGCTTTGTTTTCTCATTTTCATTCAGTTCAAGATACTTCCTAATTTCCCTTGTGATTTTTTTCTTTAACCCATTGGTTCTTTGAGTGTATTGTTTAATTACCAAATATTTGTGAGATTACCCAGTTCTCCTTCTGTTTTTGATTTCTAACTTTGCCCCATATGGTCAGAGATGATACTTTGCATGATTTCAGTCTTTTAAAAATTTATTGAGACTTGTTTTGTGACCTAATATATGGTCTAACTTAGAGAATGATTCATGTGCGCTTGAGAAGAATATGTATTCTGCTATTATCAGATGAAGTATTCTAAATATGTTTTCTAGGACTAGTTGGTTTATAACACTGTTCTATTTCCTTATTCAGCTTTTCTTCTAGATGTTCCATCCATTTTTGAAAGTGGTATATTGAATCTCTTACTATTAATGTGGTATCTATTTCTCCCTTTGGATCTATTAATGTTGGCTTCATATATTTTGGTGCTCTGTTGTTATGTGTATATATGTTTATAGTTATTATACCTTCTTGTTGAATTGACTTTTACATCAATACTTGGTGCCCTTCTTTGTTTTAACATTTTTTACTTAAAGTCCATTTTGTCTGGTATTAGTATAGCCACCCTCCCTTTGTTTTTATTACTATTTGCATGGAGTATTTTTTCCACTCTTTTATTTACACCCTACTTGTATCTTTCAAATTAAGGTGAGTCTCTTGTATGCAGCATAGAGTTGGATCACTCTTTTAAAATCAGTTCTGCCCATCTGTTCTAGTTTGCTAATGCTGCAGAATGCAAAACACCGGAGATGGATAGGCTTTTATAAAATGGGGGTTTATTATACAATTACAGTCTTAAGGCCATAAAGTGTCCAAGGTAACACATCAGTAATCAGGTACCTTCACTGGAGGATGGCAAATGGTGTCCAGGAAACCTCTGTTAGCTGGGAAGGCAAGTGGCTGGCATCTGCTCCAAAGTTCTGGTTTCAAAATGGCTTTCTCCCAGGACATTCCTCTCTAGCAAGCTTGCTCCTCTTCAAAACGTCACTCACAGCTGCACTCTGTTCAGTCTCTTTGAGTCAGCATGTTTTATATGGCTCCACTGATCAAGGCCCACCCTGAATGGGTGGGGTCACACCTCCATGGGAGTATCCCACCAAAGTCACCACCCACAGCTGGGTGGGGCACATTCCAAGCAAATCTAACCAGCACCAAAATGTCTGTCCCACAAGACCACAAAGATAATGGCATTTGGGGGACACAATACATTCAAACTGGCACACCATCTCTGCCTTTTGACTGAGAGTTTAATACATTTACATTTAAAGTAACTACTCAATTCAGGACTTTCTTCTCCCATTTTACTCTTCGGTTTTTGTAAGTCTTTGCCATTTTTGTCCCTCAATTCTTCCATTACAGCCTATTTTTTTATTTAGCTGATCTTTTGTAGTGAACCCTTTAGCATCCTTTCTTTTTTCCTTTTGTGCCTTTTTTTCCCAAAAGGTCCTTTGTGGTCACCCTGGGGCTTAAATTAATATACCGTTTTCATTTGCTTTGATACCAACTTAACTTCAATAGCACACACAAACTATCTCCCTATGTCCCTCCTTTCTCCTGCCTTTATGCAATTCTTACTACAAATTACATACTTGTGCATTTTGAGTCCAGAACCATTGATTCGCCATTACTTTTTATGCATCTTCCTTTTAAAACCATAGGAAGAGGCGGGGCAAGATGGCAGACTGGTGAGCTGTATGTTTTAGTTACTCCTCCAGGAAAGTAGGTAAAAAGCCAGGAACTGCGTGGACTGGACACCACAGAGCAATCTGTCTTTGGGCATACTTCATACAACACTCATGAAAACGTGGAACTGCTGAGATCAGCGAAATCTGTAAGTTTTTGCGGCCAGGGGACCCGCGCCCCTCCCTGCCAGGCTCAGTCCCGGGGGAGGAGGGGCTGTCAGCTCCAGGAAGGAGAAGGGAGAATTGCAGTGGCTGCTCTCATCGGAAACTCATTCTACTGATTCAAACTCCAACCATAGATAGACTGAGGCCAGACACCAGAGACTCTGAGAGCAGCCAGCCCAGCAGAGAGGAGACGGGCATAGAAGGAAAACAACACGAGAAGCTCCAAAGTAAAAGCAGAGGATTTTTGGAGTTCTGGTGAACACAGAAAGGGGAAGGGCGGAGATCAGGCCTTGAGGCGCATATGCAAATCCCAAAGCAAGGCTGATCTCTCTGCCCAGGGCACCTTTCCTTAATGGCCCTGGTTGCTTTGTCTATTAGCATTTCAATAACCCATTAGATCTCTGAGGAGGTCCGTTTTTTTTGTTTTTTTTTTTTTTTTTAAATCCTTTTTGCTTTTTCTAAAACAATTACTCTAAGAAGCTCAATACAGAAAGCTTCAAAGAATTGAAATTTGGGCACGTCAAGTCAAGAGCAGAAATAAGAGAGCTCTGAGACAAAAGGCAATAATCCAGTGGCTGAGAAAATTCACTAAACAACACAACTTCCCAAGAAAAGGGGGGTGTCCGCTCACAGCCACCATCCTGGTGGACAGGAAACACTCCTGCCCATCGCCAGCCCCATAGCCCAGAGCTGCCCCAGACAACCCAGTGTGACGGAAGTGCTTCAAATAACAGGCACACACCACAAAACTGGGCGTGGACATTAGCCTTCCCTGCAACCTCAGCTGAATGTCCCAGAGCTGGGAAGGGGGAGCAGTGTGAATTAACAGAGCCCCATTCAGCCATCATTTGAGCAGACTGGGAGCCTCCCAACACAGCCCAGCAGCCCAGAACTGCCCTGGGGGGACGGCACTCACCTGTGACATAGCACAGTCATCCCTCAACAGAGGACCCGGGGTGCACAGCCTGGAAGAGGGGCCCACTTGCAAGTCTCAGGAGCCATACGCCAATACCAAAGACTTGTGGGTCAGTGGCAGAGACAAACTGTGGCAGGACTGAACTGAAGGATTAGACTATTGCAGTAGCTTTAAAACTCTAGGATCATCAGGGAGATTTGATTGTTAGGGCCACCCCCCCTCCCCGACTGCCCAGAAACACGCCCCACATACAGGGCAGGCAACACCAACTACACACGCAAGCTTGGGACACCAATTGGGCCCCACAAGACTCACTCCCCCACTCACCAAAAAGGCTAAGCAGGGGAGATCTGGCTTGTGGAGAACAGGTGGCTCGTGGACGCCACCTGCTGGTTAGTTAGAGAAAGTGTACTCCACGAAGCTGTAGATCTGATAAATTAGAGATAAGGACTTCAACTGGTCTACAAACCCTAAAAGAACCCTATCAAGGACAGCAAATGCCACGAGGCCAAAAACAACAGAAAATTATAAAGCATATCAAAAAACCAGACGATATGGATAACCCAAGCCCAAGCACCCAAATCAAAAGACCAGAAGAGACACACCTAGAGCAGCTACTCAAAGAACTAAAGATGAACAATGAGACCCTAGTACGGGATATGAAGGAAATCAAGAAGACCCTAGAAGAGCATAAAGAAGACATTGCAAGACTAAATAAAAAAATGGATGATCTTATGGAAATTAAAGAAACTGTTGACCAAATTAAAAAGATTCTGGACACTCATAGTACAAGACTAGAGGAAGTTGAACAACGAATCAGTGACCTGGAAGATGACAGAATGGAAAATGAAAGCATAAAAGAAAGAATGGGGAAAAAAAATTGAAAAACTCGAAATGGACCTCAGGGATATGATAGATAATATGAAGCGTCCGAATATAAGACTCATTGGTGTCCCAGAAGGGGAAGAAAAGGGTAAAGGTCTAGGAAGAGTATTCAAAGAAATTGTTGGGGAAAACTTCCCAAATCTTCTAAACAACATAAATACACAAATCATAAATGCTCAGCGAACTCCAAATAGAATAAATCCAAAAAAACCCACTCCGAGACATATACTGATCACACTGTCAAACATAGAAGAGAAGGAGCAAGTTCTGAAAGCAGCAAGAGAAAAGCAATTCACCACATACAAAGGAAACAGCATAAGACTAAGTAGTGACTACTCAGCAGCCACCATGGAGGCGAGAAGGCAATGGCACGATATATTTAAAATTCTGAGAGAGAGGAATTTCCAGCCAAGAATACTTTATCCAGCAAAGCTCTCCTTCAAATTTGAGGGAGAGCTTAAATTTTTCACAGACAAAGAAATGCTGAGAGAATTTGCTAACAAGAGACCTGCCCTACTGGAGATACTAAAGGGAGCCCTACAGACAGAGAAACAAAGACAGGACAGAGAGACTTGGAGAAAGGTTCAGTACTAAAGAGATTCGGTATGGGTACAATAAAGGATATTAATAGAGAGAGGGAAAAATATGGCAAACATAATCCAAAGGATAAGATGGCCGATTCAAGAAATGCCTTCACGGTTTTAACGTTGAATGTAAATGGATTAAACTCCCCAATTAAAAGATATAGATTCGCAGAATGGATCAAAAAAATGAACCATCAATATGTTGCATACAAGAGACTCATCTTAGACACAGGGACACAAAGAAATTGAAAGTGAAAGGATGGAAAAAAATATTTCATGCAAGCTACAGCCAAAAGAAAGCAGGTGTAGCAATATTAATCTCAGATAAAATAGACTTCAAATGCAGGGATGTTTTGAGAGACAAAGAAGGCCACTACATACTAATAAAAGGGGCAATTCAGCAAGAAGAAATAACAATCGTAAATGTCTATGCACCCAATCAAGGTGCCACAAAATACATGAGAGAAACATTGGCAAAACTAAAGGAAGCAATTGATGTTTCCACAATAATTGTGGGAGACTTCAACACATCACTCTCTCCTATAGATAGATCAACCAGACAGAAGACCAATAAGGAAATTGAAAACCTAAACAATCTGATGAATGAATTAGATTTAACAGACATCTACAGGACATTACATCCCAAATCACCAGGATACACATACTTTTCTACTGCTCACGGAACTTTCTCCAGAATAGATCATATGCTGGGACATAAAACAAGCCTCAATAAATTTAAAAAGATTGAAATTATTCAAAGCACATTCTCTGACCACAATGGAATACAATTAGAAGTCAATAACCATCAGAGACTTAGAAAATTCACAAATACCTGGAGGTTAAACAACACACTCCTAAACAATCAGTGGGTTAAAGAAGAAATAGCAAGAGAAATTGCTAAATATATAGAGACGAATGAAAATGAGAACACAACATACCAAAACCTATGGGATGCAGCAAAAGCAGTGCTAAGGGGGAAATTTATAGCACTAAACGCATATATTAAAAAGGAAGAAAGAGCCAAAATCAAAGAACTAATGGATCAACTGAAGAAGCTAGAAAATGAACAGCAAACCAATCCTAAACCAAGTAGAAGAAAAGAAATAACAAGGATTAAAGCAGAAATAAATGACATAGAGAACAAAAAACAATAGAAAGGATAAATATCACCAAAAGTTGGTTCTTTGAGAAGATCAACAAGATTGACAAGCCCCTAGCTAGACTGACAAAATCAAAAAGAGAGAAGACCCATATAAACAAAATAATGAATGAAAAAGGTGACATAACTGCAGATCCTGAAGAAATTAAAAAAATTATAAGAGGATATTATGAACAACTGTATGGCAACAAACTGGATAATGTAGAGGAAATGGACAATTTCCTGGAAACATATGAACAACCTAGACTGACCAGAGAAGAAATAGAAGACCTCAACCAACCCATCACAAGCAAAGAGATCCAATCAGTCATCAAAATCTTCCCACAAATAAATGCCCAGGGCCAGATGGCTTCACAGGGGAATTCTACCAAACTTTCCAGAAAGAACTGACACCAATCTTACTCAAACTCTTTCAAAACATTGAAAAAAATGGAACACTACCTAACTCATTTTATGAAGCTAACATCAATCTAATACCAAAACCAGGCAAAGATGCTACAAAAAAGGAAAACTACCGGCCAATCTCCCTAATGAATATAGATGCAAAAATCCTCAACAAAATACTTGCAAATCGAATCCAAAGACACATTAAAAAAATCATACACCATGACCAAGTGGGGTTCATTCCAGGCATGCAAGGATGGTTCAACATCAGAAAAACAATCAATGTATTACAACACATTAAAAACTCGAAAGGGAAAAATCAATTGATCATCTCAATAGATGCTGAAAAAGCATTTGACAAAATCCAACATCCCTTTTTGATAAAAACACTTCAAAAGGTAGGAATTGAAGGAAACTTCCTCAACATGATAAACAGCATATATGAAAAACCCACAGCCAGCATAGTACTCAATGGTGAGAGACTGAAAGCCTTCCCTCTAAGATCAGGAACAAGACAAGGATGCCCGCTGTCACCACTGTTATTCAACATTGTGCTGGAAGTGCTAGCCAGGGCAATCCGGCAAGACAAAGAAATAAAAGGCATCCAAATTGGAAAAGAAGAAGTAAAACTGTCATTGTTTGCAGATGATATGATCTTATATCTAGAAAACCCTGAGAAATCAACGATACACCTACTAGAGCTAATAAACAAATTTAGCAAAGTAGCGGGATACAAGATTAATGCACATAAGTCAGTAATGTTTCTATATGCTAGAAATGAACAAACTGAAGAGACACTCAAGAAAAAGATACCATTTTCAATAGCAACTAAAAAAATCAAGTACCTAGGAATCAACTTAACCAAAGATGTAAAAGACCTATACAAAGAAAACTACATAACTCTACTAAAAGAAATAGAAGGGGACCTTAAAAGATGGAAAAATATTCCATGTTCATGGATAGGAAGGCTAAATGTCATTAAGATGTCAATTCTACCCAAACTCATCTACAGATTCAATGCAATCCCAATCAAAATTCCAACAACCTACTTTGCAGACTTGGAAAAGCTAGTTATCAAATTTATTTGGAAAGGGAAGATGCCTCGAATTGCTAAAGACACTCTAAAAAAGAAAAACGAAGTGGGAGGACTTACACTCCCTGACTTTGAAGCTTATTATAAAGCCACAGTTGCCAAGACAGCATGGTACTGGCACAAAGATAGACATATAGATCAATGGAATCGAATTGAGAATTCAGAGATAGACCCTCAGATCTATGGCCGACTGATCTTTGATAAGGCCCCCAAAGTCACCGAACTGAGCCATAATGGTCTTTTCAACAAATGGGGCTGGGAGAGTTGGATATCCATATCCAAAAGAATGAAAGAGGACCCCTACCTCACCCCCTACACAAAAATTAACTCAAAATGGACCAAAGATCTCAATATAAAAGAAAGTACCATAAAACTCCTAGAAGATAATGTAGGAAAACATCTTCAAGACCTTGTATTAGGAGGCCACTTCCTAGACTTTACACCCAAAGCACAAGCAACAAAAGAGAAAATAGATAAATGGGAACTCCTCAAGCTTAGAAGTTTCTGCACCTCAAAGGAATTTCTCAAAAAGGTAAAGAGGCAGCCAACTCAATGGGAAAAAATTTTTGGAAACCATGTATCTGACAAAAGACTGATATCTTGCATATACAAAGAAATCCTACAACTCAATGACAATAGTACAGACAGCCCAATTATAAAATGGGCAAAAGATATGAAAAGACAGTTCTCTGAAGAGGAAATACAAATGGCCAAGAAACACATGAAAAAATGTTCAGCTTCACTAGCTATTAGAGAGATGCAAATTAAGACCACAATGAGATACCATCTAACACCGGTTAGAATGGCTGCCATTAAACAAACAGGAAACTACAATTGCTGGAGGGGATGTGGAGAAATTGGAACTCTTATTCATTGTTGGTGGGACTGTATAATGGTTCAGCCACTCTGGAAGTCAGTCTGGCAGTTCCTTAGAAAACTAGATATAGAGCTACCATTCGATCCAGCGATTGCACTCCTCGGTATATACCCGGAAGATCGGAAAGCAGTGACACGAACAGATATCTGCACGCCAATGTTCATAGCAGCATTATTCACAATTGCCAAGAGATGGAAACAACCCAAATGTCCTTCAACAGATGAGTGGATAAATAAAATGTGGTATATACACACGATGGAATACTACGCGGCAGTAAGAAGGAACGATCTGGTGAAACATATGACAACATGGATGAACCTTGAAGACATAATGCTGAGCGAAATAAGCCAGGCACAAAAAGAGAAATATTATATGCTACCACTAATGTGAACTTTGAAAATGTAAAACAAATGGTTTATAATGTAGAATGTAGGGGAACTAGCAGTAGAGAGCAATTAAGGAAGGGGGAACAATAATCCAGGAAGAACAGATAAGCTATTTAACGTTCTGGGGATGCCCAGAAATGACTATGGTCTGTTAATTTCTGATGGTTGTAGTAGGAACAAGTTCACTGAAATGTTGCTATATTATGTAACTTTCTTGGGGTAAAGTAGGAACATGTTGGAAGTTAAGCAGTTATCTTAGGTTAGTTGTCTTTTTCTTACTCCCTTGCTATGGTCTCTTTGAAATGCTCTTTTATTGTATGTTTGTTTTCTTTTTAACTTTTTTTTTCATACAGGTGATTTGAAAAAAGAAGGGAAAGTTAAAAAAAAAAAAAAAAAAAAAAAAAAAAGATGTAGTGCCCCCTTGAGGAGCCTGTGGAGAATGCAGGGGTATTCGCCTACCCCACCTCCATGGTTGCTAACATGACCACAGACATAGGGGACTGGTGGTTTGATGGGTTGAGCCCTCTACCATAAGTTTTACCCTTGGGAAGACGGTTGCTGCAAAGGAGAGGCTAGGCCTCCCTGTATTTGTGCCTAAGAGTCTCCTCCTGAATGCCTCTTTGTTGCTCAGATGTGGCCCTCTCTCTCTGGCTAAGCCAACTTGAAAGGTGAAATCACTGCCCTCCCCCCTACGTGGGATCAGACACCCAGGGAAGTGAATCTCCCTGGCAACGTGGAATATGACTCCCGAGGAGGAATGTAGACCCGGCACCGTGGGACGGAGAACATCTTCTTGACCAAAAGGGGGATGTGAAAGGAAATGAAATAAGCTTCAGTGGCAGAGAGATTCCAAAAGGAGCCGAGAGGTCACTCTGGTGGGCACTCTTATGCACACTTTAGACAACCCTTTTTAGGTTCTAAAGAATTGGGGTAGCTGGTGGTGGATACCTGAAACTATCAAACTACAACCCAGAACCCATGAATCTCGAAGACAGTTGTATAAAAATGTAGCTTATGAGGGGTGACAATGGGATTGGGAAAGCCATAAGGACCAAACACCACTTTGTCTAGTTTATGGATGGATGTGTAGAAAAGTAGGGGAAGGAAACAAACAGACAAAGGTACCCAGTGTTCTTTTTTACTTCAATTGCTCTTTTTCACTCTAATTATTATTATTGTTATTTTTGTGTGTGTGCTAATGAAGGTGTCAGGGATTGATTTAGGTGATGAATGTACAACTATGTAATGGTACTGTAAACAATCGAAAGTACAATTTGTTTTGTATGACTGCGTGGTATGTGAATATATCTCAATAAAATGATGATTTAAAAAAAAAAAAAAAAAAAAAAAAAAAACCATAGGAAGTAAAAAGTGGAGTTACAAACCAAAAATGCAATAGTAATAACATTATATTTATCCATATCTTTACCTTTACCAGATATTTTTATTTCTTCATTAAGCTTCTCTGTATTGTCTGGTGCCCTTTCCTTTCAACCTGTGGCACTTCCTCTAGCATCTCTTGTAGGACCAGGCTACTGGTGACAAACTCCCTCAGCTTCTCTCTTTCTGGAAATGTCTTAATCTCTTCCTAACTTTTTGAAAGACAGTTTTACTAAATGTAGCATCTTTGGGTTGGTAGGTTTTTTTCCTTTTACCACTTTAAATATGTCATCCCTCTGCCTTCTTGCCTCCATGGTTTCTGATGAGCAACTGGCACTTAATCTCATTGAAGCTCCTTTGTACGTGATGTATTGCTTCTCTCTTATTGCCTTCAGTTTTCTCTCCTTATCTTTGGCATTTAGCAGTTTGATTATATGTCATTTTGTATGTCTGTTTGGGTTTATCCTGTTCAGAGTTATACTTTCATGCCATTCCTTAGATTTGGAAACTCACCAGCCATTTTCTCTTCAGATGTTTCCTCTGCCCCTTTCTCTCTTTCTTCTCCTTCTGGACTTCTCACCATGCATACATTGGAATGCTTGGTAGCGTCCCACAGGCCTCTCATCTCTGTTCACTTTTTTTTATTCTTTTTTCTTTCTGCTTTTCAGGCTGAATAATTTCAATTATATTATTTCCAAGTGCACTGATACTTTCTTCTGCCAGCTCCAATCTGCCACAGGGAATATTTTGTTTCTATGACTGTTGTCCTCAGCTGTTTGGTTCTTTTTCATATTCTCTCTCTTTATTGATATTCTCTTTGTGTTAACCTGTTATTTTCCTAATGTTCTTTAGTTCTTTGTCCATTCTTTAGCTCTTTGAACATTTTTAGAATCTTTTTTTTTAGAAGTCTTTTTGGTTATATCTCAGGTCTAGTTTTCCTCACTTTCTGTTTCTAATGCTTTAATCTCTTTCACCTGGGCCATCACTTCCTGTTTCTCTGTGTGTTGTGTAATATTTTTTTGCAACCCATTTTTATATTGTATCTTGCTGTCACTGGAATTTAGGCTTTAAGGCATGTGTTCCTTAAGGATGTATCCAGCTAGTGTCATGACAGAGTTTTCCTTAAATACCAGGAGCCAATAAAACCAAAAAGAAAAAATGAAAACTCCTTTCCCGGTCTTTGCAGATTTGCTTGTGAGTATACTCTCCTCAGAGCTTAGCCATACACTCAGTTTAGAGAACAGCCCAAGGCGAAAGCATAGGAACTCCCAGATATTTTTCTGTACCTGCATCTTGTCCTGGGAATTCTGCATGGACCCAGAAATTGTCCATTTATGCTGATATGAATGTCCTCACCTGCCCCTAGAAACAGTGTTTCCTCACAGTCCCAGTGCTCTGCAGGAGAGCTCACTGAACTGCCTCGAGGTGCATGTTGACTTCTGGGACAGTAACCTGTGATGCATGTCATGGTTCAGTCCTTCAGGCTACCCAAGATGTATGGGTACAGACATACATGCACCCTAGTATATGCACGAAGGTTATTCTGCTCCCTCCATAACCGGGACCAGGGATCTGCACTGGGAGTGCACACCAGCTCCACACTGAGCTGGTGGGGCGGTGGGGGAGGGGCTGCAAGAGCACTCAGGGCTCCTGCCATTTTTAAGCTGCCTTTTTCTTGATTTGGTCCTTGCCCTGTTACTGTAATGCTTTAACTGTTTTCTGGAGCTTTAAAAAGATGTTTCTACCTGTTCAGCTTGTTCAAACTTCTGTGGGGGGGAACGGAGCCTGGGAGAATCTCACTCTGCCATCTTGACCGGGGTGAGGCCCTCTGCCTTTTAATTGGAGTGTTTAGCCCATTTGCATTTAATATAATCACTGGTATGGGTCAAACTATTTTTAACATTCCATTTTAATTTATTTTCATTGCTCTAGGGATTACAATATTTATTTCTAACCTATCAAAATCTACCTAGGCTTAATATTGTGCCAATTTTTGTAAATTCTATCCTTGCAACAGTATACACCATTTTCCCTTTCCATCCTTGTTGTTGTTGTCATGTATTTTATATCCACATACATTATAAATCCCACAATACAACAATACAATTTTTACTTTAAGCAGTTTCCTTTTAAAAAATTAAATAAGAAAATGTATGTATTGCATTTTTAAATTTACCCATATATTTTATCTTTATGGTGCTCATCAATCTTCCTTTTAGGTCCAGGTTTCCATTTCTGTCATTTCCCCTCACCCTAAAGAGCTTCCTTCAGAATGTCTTGCAATGCAGGTCTGCTGGAGACAAATTCCCTCAGTTTCTGCTTATCAGAACATGTTTTTGTATCACCTTCATTTTTCAAGGATATCTTTACTGAATATAGAATTCTGGGTTGGCATTGCCTGCCTCTTGGCACTTTAAAGGTGCGGCTCCATCTTCTTTAGTCCTCTTGTTTCTGATGAGAAGTGAGCCATATGTGCTTTTTCTCTGGTTTTCAATATTCTCTCTTCATTTCTGATTTTCAGCATTTTCAGTATGATGTGCCGAGGTGTGTGTGTGTGTATGTTCGTTCATCCTGATCGAGCTTCTTGAAATCTCTGTAAGTTAATAGCTTTCACCAACTATTGGAAATTTTTTACCATTATTTCTTTGAATATTTTTCTCCTTTATTCTCTCCTCTCCTTTTGGGACTCCATTTTTACATATATTAGTCCTTTCAGTATTGCACTGCAGATCATTGAAACTCTGTTTTGTTATTTTCATTTTTAAAATTTCTCTGTATGGTGCAGTTTAGATTTCTCTGTCAGGCTGTCTTTGGGTTTAGTGGCCTTTCTTCTGCCATTCCAACCTATTTTTAAGCCCAACTAGTGAATTTTTCATTGTAGATATTGAGAGCTGGATTTTCAGTACTGGTATTTCAGTTTGGTTCCTTTTTAAGATTTCTTTAGTTTCTAATTCTCTACCGTGAGTCCCCATCTGTTCACTCATTATGACCAGCATTTCTTTTATCCTTTAATATAGCTATTACAGCTACTTTCAACTGTTCATCTGTTAATTTTAATATATGAGTCATCTCAGGGTCAGTTTCTTTTGAGGCTTCTTTTCTTGACAATGCGTCATATTTCCTGTTTCTTCACATGCCTAGTAAATTTTTATTGAATACTGAACATTGCAGGTGATCCTCTGTAGAGTCTCTGGATCATGTTCTTCTGAAGGTTGGTTTTTGTTTTAGCATGCAGGTAAATTGCTAGCTGGTCACTTAAACTTGTGGAGGCTTGGCTTTACACTCTTTTAGGGTGGGTTTGTTTCTGTTTTGCCCTTAGTCTTAATGCAAATTCTTAGTCCTGGAATATAATCTCTTATCCTAAGGCATGGCCCTTCTGGGGTTCCAGTGATAGGCCCAAGGTGGTTAAATAGCCCTTGCAACTTAATGGCATTCAAACCCCAATTTCTGTCTTCTCTGCTGTAGAAAGTAGCTGAAATCTTTGATCAACTTTTCCAGCCTTCCAGCAGTTGCTCTTTTCGGGAATCTTTGGAGATTCTCCCACATATTCAAATTTCAGGACTCAAGGGGAGCTTGCCCACAGATCTGGGTCTCCTTTCTCTGTGTATCCTCTCTTTCTAGGATTTCCCTCATTGTTTTTCAACCATTCTGGAAGCCCCAAACATTTTCCTCTGACACCTTAATCCAGTAAGCATGGAGCTTTCTGCTTGGTTCCAGCATCCCACACCATGTAGACTGGGGAGAGCCCTCCGGAGAAAAGCTGTATAAATGCACACATAACCCAGTGAGGTTTCTTTCTTCCAGGGATTGAGTCCCCTCCCATTTATGTCTGCTTTGGCTGCTCTTTCAGTGCTCCAGGGTTGTTGTTTTTATAATTTACCCAGAGTTTGTAATTATTATCTGTAGGAAGGTTAGTCTGTTGCGAGCTGTTCCGTCATTACTGGAATTGGAGCCCACTTTTCTGCCTCTCCTTTGGCCATCAGGGAGGTTTTCTCTTCTAGCTCACATTCACACTCTCCCAAAACTGTAACTTTTAAATCCCCGTTGACATATAACTAAGATTTGTTCATCTTTCAGAAGACATTTAATCTAGTGTAATTTCATAGATGGATACACATTTAAAATACCATTTACTTCCACAGCATTGTAAATGTGATTCATCCCACTGATTTTTGTACTTGGGAGTAGTTGAGATGGGCAAGTTCATGTTGCACATATGTTTCCACAACTATAACAGAGAGAACCGAAGAGGCAACGACAGTTAAATGCACTGTGTGATCATAGACAGGATCTAATAATGGAGGAGAAAAGGCTCAAAGGGACATTAGTGGAATGTATGAAAAACTTGGAGTATAGACTGTTATTTTTATGTCGATGTTAAATTTCTTGAGCTTGATAACTTTTACTTAAGGTGGTTACATAAGTGAGTATCATTGTTCTCAGCACATATACATGGGAAGTATTATGTGTTCAAGGAGCTTGATGTCTACAACCTGCTGTGAAATGTTTAGAAAATAGATATATACATAGGAAGGATGGGAGGGACAGAGGGAGAATGTTACGGCAAATGTGGCAAAATGTTAAAAGTTGGCGCATCAGGGTCTGGCTTGGGGATATGTTAGAGTTCTCTGTGTGGGTTTGGATTATTTTTGTAACTGTCCTGTAAGTTTGAAATTATCTCAAAATAAAAAGTTTATTAAAATATACTTTTTCGAAGTAAATTAATTTAGAAAATTTACTTAGAAAAAGTAATGAATGTTTGGAGCCTCCACCCAGTTCCTTAAAAATATGAGTAAAATTTAAATAATGAAATGTTTCAAACTTGTTAAAATCTTTAAAATCATGTGCCATGATCCTCTTCCTGAAAGGAAATAAAAATCATGTTACTATTTAAGAAATTAAAAATTGCAAGGTAGTATATACTTTAAAAGCCTAACTGCCCCCAAATTTGATGAGACTCTACCCATGATCCGGTTAACAGGCAAATGGAGATACACTCCATTTTATTTGTTCGAATGTTGAAGGGTTTTTGTCTGCAGCCCTGTGGCTCCCACCTGTCTTAGGGGTACGGTTGTCCCCTCATTCCCCACATTCGTGAATGGGCCCCTAAATTTAACTGAAGGAATAACGGAGTTAGTAGTCTGTGGTTTATAGATAATGGTTTTATCATTGGGGACGGAGTGGAGAATGGGACCATGACATTGTCATCGACTGGGTGTTTAATTTACAGGTTTTTCATTATACTGTTACTTGCTGTCAGCCTGGCCTGGGTCCCTGTTGTGGAGATGACACACGGCAAACAGGTGTTTGAATTCATGCATTCGGTGACGAGTTGCCTGACGCCACCCATTGCCGCCATCTTCCTGCTCGCCATCTTTTGCAAGAGAGTCAACGAGCAGGTGGGCGCTGGCGGGGCCACCTCGTGACGCAACCTGAGGGTTACTTCACACTGTGTTTTTGCGAGAGGTGCCCTGGGAGGGCTTCTTACACTGTCAGAGTTTCTGCTGGTGCATCATTTGCTTGCTGACAGACGGTTTCCCCCTGGGATGTTTGGGTCCGAGCTTCCTCTTGGGCATGGAGGGAAAGAGAGCTCTGATTTGGTTTCCACTTTCAGCCATGCCCCAGATAATGCAGGATGGCGACGGATCCTCCATCATGCAGAGTCGGCTGTGGGAAAATATTCTTCCGCTTCCTCTGTACCCGAATGT
Organism: Choloepus didactylus; assembly: GCF_015220235.1. Taxonomy (NCBI): domain Eukaryota; kingdom Metazoa; phylum Chordata; class Mammalia; order Pilosa; family Megalonychidae; genus Choloepus; species Choloepus didactylus. The sequence goes on from NW_023637590.1 coordinate 1,106,050, forward strand.
GTCAGGCTCAGAGATTGCACCCAGGGAGGGGGTAGCCTGGTGGGCTCCTTCCACCTTCCCTGCAGTGAGCAGGTGATCATTTTGACCGAGAAGAATCTCTTCCAGCTGCACTTAAGATCCCCCCCAAAAAAGATCCAAATCCACAGTTTAATCATTTTGTGAATAAGGCTTTGAATGGTTTGCCAGGAGGTTTTCACTGATTTGAGTTATACCTTAAATCTTCTTGTTTCCCCCAGTAGCACTAGCGGTGGACCTCGCACAATTTCCCGATGATGGCATCTGAGGGGCCCTGCGATCTGGCCCCTGCCTACCTCTCCAGCCTTCCCCTCTCCCTGCACAGCACACCTAGCCCCTGCGAATGACTTGTGCTGGTTGCCAGCCTGTCCCGTGCCCTCTCTGACCTCCCTTTTTTTGCATAGACTGTTTTCTTGGCCACACATGTCTTTCTCCTCTCCACTTGGCTAGTTTTTCATCCCTCTCTAAGTTGTTCACTCTTCCAGACCAGCCCACCATCGCTCCCTGCTCTGTCCACTTCTTCAGAACTCAGCTTCGCACCGGGCTCCAGGGATGCCAGAGCTGCTTCTCTTTGCTCTCCTGGGAAGGGCAGGGGCAAACAGGGCCTCCCACCTCTGATGCCACCCTCGGGCTGCCGGGGCTTAGTGGCTCTCCCACTTTCCCTGGTCCAAGGTTGCAAACATGTTGCATCCACCTCCTTGGGCCTCGAGAATTCTCTGGGCCCTCCCAGCCACCCTGTTTCCAATGGCATGCTCATCTCCCTTCGCCCGTCTTCCTCTAGCGCTCCCCCTTCTGCCCATCTCCTTCGGTGAACAGTTCCTGCGGCTCATACACTTGGCTGTTGGCTTTGGCTCCTTCCTCCATCTTCTCCAAAACCGCTCCCAAGCCAAAGCTCGGCATTGCCACCTTCACATCTCAGAGAAGCCTCTGGCACTTACCCACGGGCCCTGGGAGACGAAGCAGGACGAGTTCCGTTAGCTGACCAACCCCACGCTGGCCATCCTGACCTTAGTGAGCTCACACAAGCACATGATCCCTGCCGCTGTGCCCCATGATGAGACAGAGCCACGGTTGCAAGGCAGTCATTTTCCAAAGTGTGTACAGCTTGGAACTTCACCCTATGCTCACTGAATACCGTTGAGAGTCTTCCCCATGCCGGGCTCTGTCCTAGCACTGGGGATGAACTTCCCCAGAGGGCAGGTTTGACTCTGATGGCAGTGGGAGGCCACCGGAGGGTGTGAGCAGAGGTGTGGCCCTTTCCATCAAGTGTGTGCTTTGCACAGCTCGCTCTGGCTTCTGCGGGGAGAATCATCTGCAGCAAGGCAAGCAGGAGAGCAGGTGGGGAGTCCCACTGTGTGGGAGAAGCTGGTGGTTAGGGGCGCCGGCAGTAGCCATGGAGGTGATGGTACGTGATTAGATTCCAGATCCATTTTGGAGGTTGAGTCAACAAGATTTGCTAATGGCTTGGTAGGGCCTGATAGAGAGGAACTAGGGGTGACTCCTGGGGGGGTGGCCCGAGCAGCCAGGGAGCTGGGGATGCCCCTTACAGAGGTGGGGAAGGCTGGGTTCTTTTTAGACACCTATATGTTATCTAACTTAACAGTGTTTCCATTTTTTTTTAATGACCTAAGAGACAGTGCAAGTGTTTCAGTTCTTTGTTCAGCCCAATAAGGTATCATTTTCTCTCTGTTGCTGACACTCTGCATTTGCAAGGTATTCGGTGCCCGTGACATGATGAAATGACTTTAGAACTCAGATATCCAGGGGAGTGAGGACGAAGACGGACTGCCCATCACCCGTCTTCCTCGAGGGTGACTCTCCCGGGCTCCTTCTCCTGCAGGGTGCCTTCTGGGGGCTGACTGGCGGGATCCTCATCGGCTCGTTGCGGGTGGTGACCGAGTTTGTTTACGGCCCTCAATCCTGCTCAGAGAGCACCAGTTGCCCCGTGATCATCTGTGGCATCCACTACCTGCACTTCACCATCATCCTCTTTGTGCTCAGCCTCCTCATCAGCCTGGCGATCTCTGCAGCCACAGCGCCCATTCCCGATAAACACGTGAGTGCCGCCAGTGGGATTTTCTGGGGTCCCACCGAGCAATAACGTGAGTAGCACGGGCGAAGCGTCATATTCTCTGTGGAAGTCTGGATGGGTGGGGGCTGGGCGTGGAGGGGAGGTGGGCAATAGGCAGATGTTCTGGTTTGCTAAATGCTGCCAGAATGCATAACACCAGAAATGTATGGGCTTTTATAAAGGGGGTTTATTTGGTTGCACGGTTAAAGTCTTAGAGCCATAAAGTGTCCAAGGTAACACATCAACAATTGGCTACCTTCACTGGAGGATGGACAGTGGTGTCCAGAAAACCTCTGTTAGCTGCTTGCGCTGGTGGCTTAGCATCGATCTTGTCCAGAGTAGACATCTCTGCTGATCCCAAACCTTTAAAAAGGAAAATTGGCAGGGCTTTGTTACTTCCCCAAATTTCTGTATATGTTTTCAGAAAAACAAAAAAATTACAGGCCGGGGGAAAAGGTGTGCTCCCTTTTGCTTCTGAGGATGAAGCTTGTGTCTGAAGTCCAGGCCGGCAGGGGCTTCTGGAATGGAAACAGCACCTAGGTCCTGCCCCAAGAGCCCCCATCCTGGAGACGTGGCCAGGGGGTGAGGGGTGGTTTCTCCCACCCCAATAGGGCACAGGTTCCTGCACCCTCAACCCTCAGGACCCAAAGGACCCCTAAGCTCATCTCCCCCAGCCCCCTTGCTTGACAGCTGAGGGACACCGAGGCTGAGCTGGGGGGCTCACTGAGGCCCCAGAGCCAGAACTCCATTCCCAGAGCCCCGATTCCCACAGGCCCCACCCACACTGCGTCCCTCCACCTTCCTTGGGGTCTGGCCGGCACACCTTTGTGGTGTCCCCTGGGGACCCTGTGCCCAGCTGCCCTGGTGACACCCGCTCTGCCTCCACAGCTGCACCGGCTCTGCTGGAGTCTCCGGGACAGCCAGGAGGAGAGGGTAGATCTGGATGCAGAAGCACCAGGGAGGAGAGTGCCCCAGCCCAGAGAGCCTCCAGGTGAGGGGCGCAGAGCCCGCAGAAGGGGGGCACAGGTGGAGAGTTTGGGGTGGACGGGGGCCCCGGGAATGCCCTTCACGACAGAGGCCCAGGCCTTCGTCTTGCCTGAGACGCCTTCAGGGGGGGGTGTGGGCGCTGTGGGGCAGCCGCTTGGGGCAGGCTGGGCGGAGAGGACAGGGAGACACGGCAGGTGGCCCGGGCAGGCCTGCGAGGGAGGGTGCCGAAGGGAGGGCTGCCCTCGCCTGGAGGGCCCTGAAGGCGCCGTGAAGGGGGAAGGCTGGAGTGTCGGGTGACCTGGAAGCAGTTCAAGGAGAAGGTGCTGTCCACTGAGCAAATGCGGCGGCCAGAAAGAGATGAGGCCCGACGGGGAGTTGGTCGTGGGGTGCCTGCCGAGAGCAGTTTGCGGAGTGGTGCAGGCCACAGCCTCATCGGGATGGGGGCAGGAGGGGGGGA